>NW_009724811.1:59751-98919 GCF_000703405.1 Apaloderma vittatum | reverse complement strand
ATTCCTGCTTCTACACTTCTGTAGTAATAGACAGCAGCAGAATTAACATGTCAAACTCATTGCTAATGCTCAGAGTTTGGAGCAAATAACTCTTGGCAGCAGTATTCTAAACCAGAACCTACTGAAATCCTTTGAAAAGGGCACCTCTTCCTCACCAGATTGTTTTGTGCAAGTATGGAATTCCTAAAGCTGAAAAGTCAATCCATTTCCTCTATGCAAATACACAGGTGCACAAGCACAAAACATGCATGTGCATAAACAGTGCTATTTTGAACTGAACAAGCCTAAGCAAAGTCCACTCATATACAAGCTGTCCTCACCATGTTTTTAAAAACAGTTTGTGATCAACCTCATTTGATATTTCTTTCAATACTTCTCATCCTCGATGCAAAGAAATGCTACGTGAAATGCCTTCATTTTAAAATACTGAAACAAACATTAGTTTCTTACTGGTAAGCTCGATGGTCTTTCTTGCTGGATTAGATTCAAGTCTTCATGGTTAGGCTTTCCTGGGGCCATAGGGGGTTGAGATCTGGTTCCATAGCCTTCCTGAGACATGTCCTGCAACAACAGTTGTAACAGAATTATTAGCCTGACTCAGTAATTACAATTAAATCTGCATCACACAAGGGTGAAAATACAACCGCTGAATGGTTAAACCTTCTTGATGGAAGTATCAAGCCCGTGCACAGGTACCACTATGACCTGTACTATCCATAAAGAAATTCAGGGAGCAGAGTAAGCAGCACGGAATCACACTGCTGGAATGTGAGGAAACACACAAAACCAAATCTGCTACATAAATTACTCCCTTTTACTGTAAGGGAGTAGCAAGCACAAAGTGGTCAAAACATTCCCCCTACTCTGAGATATATTCTCAAGCGTTTTGATGAAGTACTATTCAGGTCGAAGCCGGACTTGAAAATAAAATTGTAATTGCACCATGTAATCAGACTTCTGTAACAACCCTGGATTTACCATCACTACTACTCTCACAACTTTCAAACGCTGGCTGTCAGGTCATAGCATGCAACATCGTCATATCTGCTGGAGGCATGTTGTAACTGATGGGTTAGAAGGAAAGTGCATTTGATCAAGAGTAGCTCCCGAAGCCTGTACTGGCAACCTGGGGATTTTCCTCCCCATACAAAACCAAGCAGTCATAGGTAACAGCCTGACACAACACCCACCACACAGGAGTGGGGGGAGCAATGGAACAACCTCCCTCACGCCATCCCCCACCCCACGGCACAAGCTTACTTCACACACAGAGATACTTGCCCATTGCAAAACCTTAGATTCAGGCTTCATTTCAGCTACTATAGCTGCTTCTACACTAAATTCTTCAAGGAAAACAACAGAAAGTGCAATACAGACTTTTCAGCATGTGTAACTGGCAGGGAAAGTTGAAGAACCAGTTTCCAACTGCTAGAAAAGATACCTCACCGTAAAGGTTTTTCTTTGTTGTTTTCAAGTGGTTTGATTCTCCTCTCCCCAGTCCTGAGGAGAGTTTACCACCAGTTCAATTCGCTTCAGCTACCCTCACCCCTTCAGTTTTGACAGGTACCTGAAAGCACACCAGCGCTCCTGGGGCAAAGGGGCAGAGGAAGTCGTCCTCTGCCCCAGCCCATCACAGCTTGAGCATCCACTTGCTGCTGCTTTGAGTGTCCCTACCAAAAGATACGGCTCATGCATAGACTCCGTGATGCAGCTGGCTGGCAGAGCAGGAAAGCTTTCCATCTCTGGTTTAAGTCCAGCTCCTGGCAGAGGGAAATTAGTTAACAACTCCACCAAACAGTATGGAGAACACATTCAGTCCCTTCCATCACTTTGGGCTCTCCCATATTATTTTAAGGGATGCAGAAAGTTCAGTGGGGCTAATAAAACAAACCCTAGCATACTTGATACGATGTAAACCCAGCAATAAACGATCCTACCCCTAAGCCTGTGCCAAGTAAAATCAAGAAACACTTAAAAGGCCAGCACTTCAATGTGGTTACCAGCAGAGGGTAACAATTAGGCTTAAGGGTGACAAAGGCTGATGGCTGAATGATTATTATCCCCTGTGACCCCCCGTGCTCCCCCCCGCCCAGATTTCCACTTGTCACACAGCTCTCCTGCTGCGAACACCAGCAGGTTCCTGTGGATTAACAGCGAGGTTTAAAATCAACAAATGGCACAGGGCCTCCATTCAGCAGCCTTCACCCCAGTACAAAGGAGCAGAAAGGTGCAGGACAGCTTCACAATAGGCAAACAAATGAGCAAACCTCTGCTTTCCTTTTTATTTAAAAACACGCGCGCACACACACACACACACACACACACACACACACACACAGAGTCACGCACATGCACGCTAGGGTTTGACACTGTGGAGGATTCTGTAATAAACCTGGCAGCCCTAGATTGCAACTTCCAATCCAGTGTTCGACTCTCTTCTTCCTAATTCTTAAAAAAAATAGACCAAATAAGAACCACTTGTTAAAATAACAACAATGAAATAAACACCCAGAAATACGAAGAGTGGTGAAAAAGAATAAATGGAATATTCAACTTAGGGAATGTCAATTTAGAGACACAATTGTTCCTTTTTCCAAACAGACACTACAGGATTTTGCTGGGAAGTAAAACGTGGTTTATATTTTGAAAAATCAAGGGGCATTCATTCCTTACAAAGTACCAAGCGTGTTTTTACCCACGTGTTTGCAAAATGTTAACCTCGCTTCCTACTGAAATTTCCAGGGGGACTGGAGCAGAAGGAAGAGACAGCATGTTTTCTCTTGAGAAATACTACATGTTGAATGGAATTTACTTTTACCTGGGTATTTAAAGACTATCTATGAAATATCTTTCCATACACTTGAGAGCACATTTAAAAACCTCAGACACGACACCTTTCATCTTATTAAATGCACCGTTTTCACAGTGCTTTCTTTTCTGACTGTGCAAAAATGAAATCCATTTGCTCAATGAGATTTGGAAACAAAAACTGCAGACATCCATGTTTGTTATGATACTGATACCTGTGTGCTCCAAATGGGACTGAGCTCACATACTCTTTCTTATGTTCTCTGTAAATCCATTTAGATACTTAGATCACTGGAAACTTGGAAGGCAGCTCTTGAGAAGTAAAGAATCAGTTTGCTCTCATTAAATTACAGGCATGGGAATCTCCCAGATGAAATATGCATGGGGCTGTGTGTGTAATTTTATGTGTTTATACATATGCATTGTCCAATAAAAACAGTCCATTTATATACTAAACATAATGATGATTAAATAATAGCATATTTCACTAAGAGGTTGGCTTCATAACCAAAATGTGTGTGTGCTTAATATCATTTTCCCTAAAAAACAGAGAGAAAATCCTTGCTGCCTTTCTTCAGCTCTGCATTAGGAAATGTTGTTAACATACAGCACATTAAAGAACAGATACAACAGATTTTAAAAGATAAATAAGAAATAAGGACAGAAGTATTAGGGTAAATTGTCACTGAAGAAACATGTGGAGCTAACAATTCTCACGTTCAGTTTTGAAAGGTCATTTTTCTCTCTAGCAGCTAGGAATGGATTTATCAGGGATTGAACAGAGGGAACATAAGGGGAAGAGGAACATGTTACCATGTGTTGTGCTACAGTAATGGCTGAGGAGTCCTCCACTGATACTGGGGCTCCATTTTCTCCTAGGATCTCTGATATTTTTTCTTTTGAGTCCCAGTATTTCATTCATCAATGACATCAGCTTCCAAAGCAAAGCTCATGATTTTTTTATGAATCACAGAAAATCCCTCCTCCCATAGAAGACGAGCATGTGTGTAAGAGAGAAATCCAGGCTTTTATAAACAGAAGGCTACAAGTTTCCACTCAGAACTTCCCAACCTGGCACAAACCCAATCATATCATAGCTGTTAAAGCACAAACTGTCAACAAAGTTGTAAAATAACTAAAAGCAGGGTTTCCCCCATCAGATTTTAGAAAAGACACAGGGGCAAATACTCAACAAACCATAAACACACACTCAGAATAGCTGAAGTTTAGACTTTTTAGACTTTTCAAAAAACATCTGTACTGTCAAACAGGTAGACAAAAAAAAAAAAGGGACTATGCCTACATATACACAGCCTACAACTTGTGTATTGCACAATTTGTTCAGAAAACAATCCATAATAATTATTATATTTGGGTAATAATAATCAATTGCTTATCATTCACAGAGCCAGGAATAGTTATTTTCCTCCTGTTTATGTACAATTTTAGCTTGCTCTGCAAATTGTGGTATATGGAGCTCAAGATTTGTGCAGTCCGAAGAATACAGGAGGAAACAGAGGATTTTCTTCCTGCTTATTCTCTGTTACTGTATTGATCTTACAAACTTTTAAAGTCTCTAATTCTGGTGTGGGATTAAACAGATGTTTAAAGCAACCAGGTCAGCCTGCAAGGAAATCAAAGGCCCCTTGTTCCTGCCCGACACAACTCTTCCAGTTGGATGTATCCCCCCCTCCCCTTAGCTTGTGTCAGGGGGCCTTCATCAGGTCTACATATTAAATGGTGCAACTTAAACTTGCCAGAAAAGTAACCCCTCCTCCCCAATTTCATAATGGATTACTAAGCAGAGCTGGCCTTGGCAAGAGTTGGGTGAGCAATTAGAGGAAGGAATCTTCCTTCCTTTGGTGGCCACCAGCCCAGCTCCACGAGGCACCAACCCGCAGCCCCAGTCAACTGCACTGCGACCACTTTGGAGCCAGGCACAGAGAGACAAGCTTCTCCCTGTGGATGTGCGTGCTAATCAGCACCACACTTTCAGTCTCTAGCTGGATCTAGTTTAAAACATCCAAGGCTGTCCACTCTCAAATGTTCTCTGCAAACCTGAATGAATGCAGTGCTGAAAAGGGTTGAAATCACATAGATGAAACGCACATTTGTTCTAAATTCTGCCAAAGAAGGTAAGATCTAATTATTAAATAGTTTAAATTATTTTTAATGGAAAATAAAAGCATAGTAAAAACATTAATGTTTGGGGGAAACCACATTTAAGTAAGGGCTGGGTGAGAAATCATTTAGGCTTCATCCACTCCTACTGCAGCAAATTTCAGAGGGATAACATGACCACCCAGGAAGATAAGTACGATGATGGTTAAATAGAAGGAAAATAATTTATGGAAAATAATATACTAGACTTCAATTTGAAAAACTCATTAAAAACCCATGTTCCTGATTCAGTTGGTTGATCTTTAAAAGACTTCAAGTACGAGAGCAGTGAATTCTAGAGCAATGCGAACAGCAAAACAGGAAGCAAATGTGATTTCTCCACTCCCCGCCCTGGACCACTTCAGAATGGAAGTCAGGACCCAGTGCAGCAGCCAAGAGGAGTGCACAGCCCTACCTACAATATAAGATTATTTTGCTCACTCTGAAGGGGATACTATGGAACAGAAAGGAGGCAAGTGATGTCTTAAGGACTATAGAAGGACATTCCTTGTTATCACTTAAACAAGTATCTGTTCGTTCTGTGTAGATAAATACATATCAATTGTGTAGACAAATACATATCAACACATTTCCCCTCTTACCACCTTCTGCAGTAAAAAGCTACAATAAAAATTAAAAAAAAATTACATATGGGAATGGTGACATATCCCTATGCAGCCAATTTCTAGCCCAACCCTAGTACCTAACATGTCACCTCTCAAGTTGTATGCAGTCTGGCAGCACAAAACTGACAAGAAAAGGACAACCAATCTGTTAGAGGAATACTGTAGGTAAGGCTGCATTCAGAAAAAAATGTTATGCCCAGAGGCACAGGCAACACTGAGTCTCATGCAAACAACCAATAGAGTGCAGCCCTGCAGGGAATAATCCACTAAGGACAAAAGAACGGAGAGGTTTGGTTGAATCCTGGGCAGATGGTCTGCAGAGGTCCTGGAGGATGTAGATGGATTCCTACAGAAGATCCTGAGTCAGGAAGAAATGTGTATATAGAGATATGTGTGTCTTGAATTTCATGAATCTGAAAATGGAAAAAAAACCCACCAAAAAACAGTAAAGCCTTGAAGAAAAGGAAATTGTTATCTTACAGCTGGAGAGCATCGTGCACAAACCAGCAAGCAAGTCTCCTACAGAGGGAACATGTGATTGCAGGAAAAAAACCCCTGTTTTGTAGGTCCCAGCACCTATTACGCCAACAAAAAAGAAGACTGTGCTAACCACCAGAGGTAGATTACCAGTGCAGCACAGTCTGGTAATCCTCTTAAACACGCTAGTCTGTGTTTACATGACTATGTGAATAAACCCAGCTCATAACCAGAATATGTAAATCATTTTAAGCCAAGCCCCTACCACCACCACAGAAACCTGAATGGAGACAAGCAGAGCAGCTGTCCTCAAGTATAGCAAGCAACAGACCAGCATCTACCTCAATACATCAGTGCTGTTTGTTGAATGTCTTCAGTGCAGCTGTCAAAAGCAGCAACTGCTCTTCTTTCAGGTGGTTATCATTTCCCCATAATGAAGCCACAGCAGGATTGTGCTCTCAGAAACAAACGATGACACTTTGCCTTACCAACTTAATTTTGGTCTTCATCTTCATTACAAGTACTCGAGTTGAGAGATACAGAGAAATGCTGGGGCAAAATAGCCCCTTCCTTTTCCAAAAGGAGGTAATTCATCCAGAAATCATACCTAACTCCTCAGAGAAAAGTCCTACCATGTACCTAGAAAAATATAGAAAACCTTCCAGTCTGGACGCCTCACATGTAGACCAGTCATTGTCAGTACGACATCTCATGTTGTTCTTCAGTGCTAATAATACATTCCCTTCCAAGATTATCTGCAGTTTAATTCTAAAACTGTTTCCTAGATCTCTTTTTTTAAGCTAATTTAGAAAAAAAAAATCTACAATGGGAATACCATTTTCTCCCTTTAGAATCCCAGTTATCACAGAACGATATCTAAGCTAAGTCTTAAGATGCTGGAGGGGGAAAGAAAAAACCCACCTTTGTGTAGCAGGCAGCAGTTGATGCAAAAAAACGTAACTTAAGTAAGCAAATATATTATTAAGGCTCAGACCATCAAAACTCTCAGAAGTTATTAGAAACTCAGATTACGAAACCATAGGAAGTTTTCCCTTGCAGAGTACACTGGAAACACTTTAAATGTGGATAGGGTCAAAAAAACCCACCCCACATCTCACAGGAAGGACCTTGTTTGCTTGGGCAGTATAGTTTCTTGTCACTTACCAAGCAACCTGAGCCAACTAACAAGAGGGAAGGGTCTCTCTTCCTAAATGCTCTAGTCCACTTTCACATGCGTCTTGCCTACATCGCCTCCAGAAGCCACGTCAAGCAAGTGATGCAGGAAGAGATCCAAGATGAAATCACTCTCAGAAACCCTTATCTTGCTATTCTCTTTCCACCACCACTGCATTCCATGGATCACAGAGCATATCAATAGCGGATTTAATCAGAAACAAGACATTTCTTCTAGTTTTCTTCTCTCATACTTGTAACACACCACATGAAAAAAAAAGGCAAATTTGATGTTTGTATTAAAATTTGAGTGTTGTACATTGCACAGCCTGATAAACAGCTGTTAGTTCTTCATTTATACACAAAAGGTAGTTTCTTTGTTCTACAGATGTAAAGTTCCAGTGTGAATGAAGAGATAAGAGAGAACCTGAAGAGGTAAATCTGAGACATATAACTTGGAACTAAGGTGTAAATCAAGCATTTTACTTCCATGAATTTTCCCATGTTTAAGAGCTTTTTGGTCTTTTCCTAAAAAAAACTACATGGCTGGGCAATGCAGCCACGCTTTCGTTTTCTACACCCACTTCTTCCTCTCCCTGCCCATCCTTTCACTGACAAAGCTATATTTGGGGGGGGGGGGAAGCCATTGCAGCTTTTACATGTCCTATTCTTTAGAGTCATTTGGGACAAACTCACATGTTAATGTGATGATGACTTACATATTTCGTGCCATCCAGCATCCTGCCCTGCCACACTAGTCCTTCCTAAAACTCTGGGAGGAAGGCGTCTTCTTCAGCAAACCCGAGAGGTAAAACTGGGCCAAGAAACAGCTCCGCATCCCGAAGAAAGAGCTAAACCCAACAAAACACAGGAGAGGGGCAGGATTTAAAACCGGCTATTTCTTTCACTTGGCCATCGCAGAAGCGGGGAGCTGGGGGTGTCTCCCTGCCCCAGAGGCCAGCAGCCCCAGACTGCAGGCTGCCGCCCAGCAAGCTCTCCGGAGCATACAGCTCGCTGGCAGAAATGAGGTCAGAGCACTGCCCGCAGCTTACAGCAGAGCTGAAAGCCTGAAGCCAGCTTACGGAATAAAGCAAAAAGCTGCACTGAGAGCAGCTGCTACCTCTAGGCTAATCGAGCTAGGTACCCAAGGATGAGACTTCCTCACTGGAGACCAGTGAAACATTTCTTCAGTGTTTTCTTAGGGGCACGTCTGTAACAGCACTTGGAGGCAAAAGCCTGGACTTCATCCAAAAAACCTGCAAATTTGTGAAGAAGTGTTGCAAGCAACACCCAAAACATCACTGAGGTCACATAAAAAAACCCCCAGGCCATTGAGGTTTGTTTTGTGGGTTTGTTTCCTAGCCCCCTCAAATACAAAGTTACTTTATGTTACAGGCAACATTTATACCACAGTCCATGACACCTGTTGATCTGTTCCCTAATACTCCACCATGGAGGTCTCTTAAAAGAAATTACTGATATGAGGTTTTCCTACTATTTTATCAACAGCAGAACCACAGGAGAAGGAATCAAAGCTGAGATGCAAATAAGTTTATCAGAATTCTGGTAAAGAAGGTTTTCTCAGCTCATCTCTACCATTTTGGTTAACTTAATGTTTCAGGATATGAGAGGGTTTGTGTGTTATATTTGGGGCTACTGGAGGTAGAGAATTGGCTGCATTACCATCCTCTCTCTGCAGTCTGTGAAGACAGAAAGTATTTGTGCAACAACTTTTAAATCCAGCCACCACGTGGAAAAATATCTTAGTCCAAAGAGTGAAAAGAGAACAACAATTTCCCATCAGCAGAAGCAGTTCAATGGACTGCACAATGCAACCATTTAAACCAACACCAGCAAACAATTTCTCAAATCTTTGAGGTAGATAAGTCTTTGCCACCATTGCCACAAGCACAATTTTTTCAAGAGCAAGTAATCCCAACTGGGCTGGTGTTGGGAGTGACAGGAGGAAGGTGCAGAACAAGTGAAAAAAGTGACAAATACTTAAGACTCTCAGACCAGACCACTGACTGTTCTGTAATACAGCAGTGAAAAAAAAACAGTGACTTTCATTAAAAGTTGGTAAAGGATTGCTAGGTAATGAAGCAACAATAAACCTTTCTCTTTTTTTTGAGGGTGAAGGAGCACAATTTGTATGAATTCTTCTGGCAGACACCCCAAAATCAAACACATATAACTAGTTATTTAATTTTCTATCTAAAAACACACATGTGGAAGATACTTCGCAATCAGGGAGAAGCACAAAGACTTGAAGATAGAGGCTCTTGCAGAGTTTGATTTATTGAGGAACGGCTCACCAAGGCCAACAGTTGTTCTCCCACGACAAAAACACCAAGCAGTTTTGTCAACATGTAAAGGTAAACTTTTTTTTTTTAAAAGTGGTATCTTATTTACTTGGATTCACTATTTTATTCTTTGTTGTCCAGATCTGATTGCAACAACTAAAACACCCTATAATATTTCAGCTGCATGCTCCAAAAATCTATCCTAAATCCTACTATAGCAGAGGAGAAATGCAGTAAAAGGGAAATACAGGAAAGGATAATGAATACATATAAAATATGTGCTGACCTATATTCAGATAATCCATTGTCTCAACAACAAAATCCTATTCAAAATATAGAAAATAAAACTTAATATATGTACACTGAGAATCTTCAATTATTAAAGAAAATATGGGCAGCCAAAAAAAACACAGTGGTAAATTTTATGCCAGGAAATATTAACAAACTTATTTTCCCTACCTCTGAGGAAAATAATGTGTGCTAATTTAAAGGCCCTAAGAGAATACTGCTGCACTGCAACTGGCCATGAGGTATAATTTACAAGACCACTGAAATTTGGACTACATACTGTTCATACAGAACTTTAAAAAAGTTTCACCCAGATTTATTAGTGCTTTACAGACTTTATAACTTTATCCCTTAATTCATAGCAC
This sequence comes from Apaloderma vittatum, assembly GCF_000703405.1. Taxonomy (NCBI): domain Eukaryota; kingdom Metazoa; phylum Chordata; class Aves; order Trogoniformes; family Trogonidae; genus Apaloderma; species Apaloderma vittatum. The sequence goes on along the minus strand of NW_009724811.1, from coordinate 88,719 downwards.
TATGCTACTTGCACTTCAATTTTTTTCTCAAAACAGCATTTGTGCATTTATATTCTAAAATGTTTGTGTAGATAACTTTGTCTATGAACAGCTATCAGATTAATGAATCATAAAGTAAATGACTATTACATGATCAGGTACCTTTAGATAAACTCACTGTTCTGTTTAACTTGCTGCTAAATTTCAAACTTACGGATAAAATTATTTCTGGGATATTAATTTTGCCCTCAGAATAACAGTAAAAGAAAATTATCGATGAGTAATAAGATGAGTGGTAAGGGGAGCAACAATAGCTATGATCCCTAATCTCCTGAAACAAAACAGTTCTTATCAGCCTGCATTCCACTAGTTTTGCTATCAAGTTAATTAATAGACTCCTATGCTAATACCTAAATGCCAAGCAATTAATGGCACTGAACTATAAATGGCTTTGTCTTTGCTCTTTTAGAGTTATTTTATAAAGCAAATGCAATTCTATCACTTCACTGATTTATTGCAGGCTTTGTAAGGTTAATATTCCCAAGCAATCACAAAATAAAGAACTACTTTAATTAACCTTCTGTGATTTAAATACTGAGAGAAATCAGAATTTAGAAACTTTAAATAATACCACCACCATAATGACAACAGTAATAATACCTTGTGGATCAAAGCCAAACCACTGATTTGGGAACTTTTAAAAATACATTTGAACATGTGTATCTTACTGTATTTCTAAACTCTTTAAAAAGACTTTTCCTGAAGCGTAACATACTAAATCCATAATAGATTTTACATAGGTTTTGTAGCTGAGATTAAAAATGTTTCCTTTCAGGATTATTTATTTATAAATACTAAAGTTTTTATTAAAAAAAAAAAAGATTCTGCATTCCTACCCTTTCTGCTAGAATGCAGAGATTTTTGTTATAGACATGGGACATTGCCCACTGAATCTACAAACTGACTGCCTATAAGCAAATGACCACGTAAAAATAAAGAAGCAAAATAGGACTTCCCTTTTCACTCGGACTCAATTTTCTCTCTTTCCAGTTTAGCTGAAAGGAGGCTCTTAACGCCAGAGTTTCTTTATAATATTGTATTCTGATTTCAAAAACTCATCAGGACTCGGGCCTTTCGGCACTGCTCATCTTACAAGCCTGGGAGCTGCGACATGTCTGCTAGGCTTAGAACGACACAGAAACATGGGAATAAAAATTAAAAACCAGCAGGGTACAGGTGGTCACGAACATTCCTGCCAAACAGGTTTGCAGTGTGCTCTGACCCATCTCCTCTGACTATCCTGCCCAGATATCATCAAACCCCCATGAGCAGCAGATGCCTGAAGAGGTGCACTTGCTCCTTTCTCAGGAGGAGAAAGCTGACCTTCAAAATTCCTCCTTCAAACTGCAAACAGAAAAGCCTACTTTCAGCAAAACACCATTAACAGGTGAACACAACAAAAGAACACACATACAGACTGGGAAAACGTTCCACTAGAATAAGGGAACGTTAAATTGAAGGTGCCATACAACTGTCAAGGCAAACAAATGCTTTCATTGACAGCCCTGTGGAAGATTATAAAACAGAAGCATAAACAAGCTTGCTACACTGTAAAGATAAACAGTAGCACCACTTTGCAAGATACAACACTTCTCCTTTCCCAGTATCCTTTTCCCAGCATCACTTAACAAATCCAAGTGACTACCAAGACAGATACCTGTAAGGGCTAATTGTACACGCTAACTTTAAAGGCTTCAGACCTAACAGACTTAAGTTGAATTTTACTTGGTTAAATTGAACACAATGTCTGCAAATGCTTGCTTTAAAACAGCATGGCCAAGGAAGTCTTCTCAAAATCTGAATGCATTTTTGGGGGTTTGGTCAACATGCCTTCAGCAAAAATAAGCCTGCGCTGCTGTGAGTGCTGCTCTGTGCTATGCCCTCAATTTTGTGTTTGTGCTCAGGTGTGAATTTACAGACAATTATTCTTGCTTTTTCTGCCTGACTCTCTATTCCTGCTAGCTACTTGGCTCTGGAAGATCATTCTCCGAGTCTGACAACCTAGCACCTATTATAATCTTATAAATACAGATATAAATCACTGAGGGGAAAAGAGAAAGGTTTGACACATTTCCTGGAATGATACAAGCAATGCTGAGCAAACAGAGCATTCCCCAAATGGACAATAATCAGCTATTCCCACTATTGGGGAGAAAAAACATACCACAACAGGAGTCACGGTTTCACTGATCTCCTAAGCTGAGTAAGTAACCTCTGCCACACAGATAAATAGCTACATGGTTAACACCTATTTGCTATTTTACCAGCATCATGATTATAGAATAAAACTTTTTAAAAGCAGAAATCTGTCAAAGACTTCAATCAGTTAAACGTTCATTGAATCCACGCAGGTTTGAATCTCATTTGCCCTCCCTGAAAACATCATGTGCTTAAGAAATTCTCAAAAAAGAATCAATTTATTTTATGCACAGGATCAGTACGGTTCTTAAATATTTCAACAGTTTATTTGTTTAGACACTTCAGTGTTCAGCAAGGCAAGGTGATAACTACCCTTTGGTGGTGCTGGTCATGGGTGGCTTGTCCAGAAGCCAGGATTTAATTCCTGTTGTGTGAGTTCAGAAGTCAGTTGCTGGAAGTCTGTTTCCCCCTTTCCTCATCCCGCCAAGTCCAGTTAAGCTTTATTACAGATGCAAAAAGTCAAGGTTGCACTCTGCCTTTTAGTACCTCTCTGATGTCTCTGAAGGAGGCTGGCAACAAAGGGTTCAGTGTACAAAAACAGACACCTCGATAAAAAAATTATACTATTGCTTTTCCTTGTCTCTAATTTCAGGCTGCACAGAAAGGAGGCTGGAAAAGCAGAGAGAAACATTTATGTCTGTAAGACAATTGTCACCAAGGTGCTTTTTTTTTTAGGCAAGTGTCTGGCCACTACATACGAGCAGCCTTGGTTTCTAAAAGCCAACCAACAAGTGTCCCTCAGAGGCAAAAGCTCTCAGTGATATGAATTTGGGGTCAAAATGCTTAAGGGAAGCACTTCTCCCTTGTAACTCTTCACCCTGGAAAGAAAGTAATTGCTTCTAAGCTAAAACCAAGCCCAGTATTTCAAGACATCATGAACATACACCGGGCACTGGCTACCTCTGTCACAGAGACTATGGAAGCTACAAAGGATTTACGGTACACAACAAGTAGTGGTGTCAGCCATTGCTGACAATCTCCTCTGAACATTAAATTTGATTATGAGTTCTCGTATAACTGTAATAGCCAACTTCCACATAGAATGCTTTTCTATATGCCTGGCAGCAAACATTAGATTAACATGCAAGCTTGTCTTTCCTACATTTCCTGTCATTCATAACACAACAAATATTAAGTGCAACTACTCATCTAGTGGTAGATGATTACAGACACAAAACCTAAAAGGACAGAAGGACAAATGATTCTTATTACAACTTTAAGCCCTGGGCATTTACATGTTACTTCCTAAAGAAGTTTAAATTACATTCTGCAGGATTTGAGACTGAACTACAGTACAGTTGACTTACTTCTGTGCCAGTTTCTAGCAACTTAAGAGTGAAGATTTTATTATAAAGAATAATTGTGCTGAGGTATAAAACCTAAATTTGGACACACTGAAGACTGTCTGTATTACTAATGAATTTGGTATTTGCATGTAACACAACATGTAACCTACAACAACAGTATTTTTGTACAGAGTTACACCCCAAAACAGCTTGATGATGTTAATTAACATGCTGCTTATAACACTGTTAAAAAAACTTTAGCAGCTCACATCAAAATTAAAAACAAGACTTCATCTTCAATGAACCAAAATCACTTTAATAATTTGATGCATTTTGCCACAATACAATTTGTTCTGTTTTCATGACAGTCGTACAGCTTGGACATGAAAACAGATTAATTAGTTTCACATTTTGTTCACATTTTCAAAGACTGTTTCAAATCAGACAATGTTTTATCTGTCCTACCTTGCACTGACTCAACACCAGAAACAGATGTCTGTGCAAGAACATTCCCATCATCATCTCAGGCTTACGACTGAGACTAGTTAAAGCCGTTGTCACCAGTTCAGGAACAAACCTGAAACGTATTGCCCGCACTGATCCCAGTCGGGGGAAATGGAGAGAAAGCTGCAGCCCCTCGCAGAAGCAGGGGTGGTCCCCAGCCCTCTGCCCAGAAAGACCCACCGGTGCGTCACCAAAGATGCCCCTCCACCTCGTCACGCACGCCACCTTCCTGCTCTGGGTGCCCTTTTAGCTGAGACTACTACAATGACTAAACCAAATTCTTACGGGCTTGAACTGCATTCCTTCCCCTGGCCCACTCTCAGACAAAAAAAAAACAAACAATCCACAAACCACTAGCTGCTCTACTGTTTATTCGACCTATGATAATTCATGTTGAAAAAAAAATTTCATCGACATGAGTAGGTTTTATCAGTAGGATAAATATTATACTAGAGGGGGGAAAACAAGGTTTGGGACAGCTTTTAGAACATTTAAATAAAACCCAACAGTGAAGGTAGTCTTGCTTGTTCTCTTGTTTAGAAAACATTCTCTCCTTTTAAACAAAAACAGGCTACACACCGAGCATGGCTATTTCTTTAAAGCATTTAAAAAATATAAAAATCATCGTAACCACAAGGGAACAATGTAAAAACACACACACAGTGCCTCTTCATGCACACTGTTAACCAGAAGGACCAATGCCCTAACAAACTACATGCACATGCTTCACCACCTCAAGGACCTGCCACACTTCTTTTCCCCTCCTTTTAATCTCATGCCTGCACATAAGAAAAGGGATCAGCATAATCCCACTCTATTCTGGAAACTCGCAAGCAGAAAGCTTCCAGAAGACGTAAAACAAAGGATGACTTCAGGATAAGAGTAGTAGGTGTAGAATAAAATCACTATTTTTGTTTAACTAAGAGTGAGACCATAATTGTTTTGCAGATCCATTTCATCTATCAAAAAGCGATATGGTCCCAACTCATAAAACAACACTGTAAACCTCAAAGGCACGATCCTAATCTCAATACATATGAACACATGCTACATAAAACAAGAAAATACATAAACATGGCTGTTTAAAAGCCAGTTGGAAAGCATAATAACCCAAAATATATATCATGCTATCTTAACAAAATAATGTTTAATGATGACAGTTTAAGTTTGCAATTACATGACATTCTTGAGCAAAATATCACTTCTACTTATGGCAAAAGATTTAAAACTGCAAAAACAACTGAAGCATTTATTCATTTATATGCCATTTCAAGACGAAAAATCGTGCCAAGGGCAACACTGTAGTAGCGTGGCACATCTTTCTTTCTCTCTTTTTTTTTTCCTTTTAAAGAGCAGTAAAAGTAAAAAGATGTGGGGTGTTGTTTTGTTGGATTTTTTTAAAAAGATAGTATCTACATCTACTGGTAATATCTAATGATCAATGAATCTGCTACTGCAATAATTTTGCTTAAAACAAAGCTCTTCCTTTAATGGTTTTCACACAGCAGGCTCCTGGTATGAAGAGGGGATGACTGATGCTAGCTTACAATATGGCTCTGTAATAAACTATGCCAGCATTACTATCAAATCACCACTTATGAAACTCCCTTTCTGCCCACCATGCAACCAATTTAACAAAAAATCTAAACAACTTAAGCTCTAACATTCAAATAAATCCCATTCTCCTCCTTTCCCTCTATATTTATTAGAAGAACGGAAAGTTATAAGTCACTGGAACAGTCCCAGAAATTATTTTATCTGATTACTTTTATTGACAAGATTGCAAGTGAGTCAAGGAAAAGGAGCAATGGCTTCACACTTTTACAATGCGTGAGAAATGAAGGCACAACACTAGGAGTTATACCTGACTACAGAAGCTCACCCACATTACGTCAAAAAGAGCAAAAATAAAACATTATCTATCTGAAATTCCACATCAGATTTCTCTCCATAATAGAATATCCAGTCCATCACACTATAGGATTTCATGTAAAAGGAAACCAGTAGCAAGAAGTCCATCATCCATGCAGAATAAACACTACTTTCTCCTTGATAATCTCCAGAACATGTAGACTGACATTAATCTACATGGGAAATAAAGAAAATACAGTAGGGAAAAGAAGGCAAATCACTGAGAAGCCCCCTTTCTCCAATCTGGCATCTCTCTTCTCCGTCCTGAAGTAAAACCAGATCAATCACACTCACATCACAAAGGCAGCAACCACAGGGACAGCTTATTCATCCTAAAACACAACACAAAACTTGTACATCTCACAGCTGCACCCCTGCTACAAAAAGCAAGTTCACCTTCCAGTCTATAAGGCACAGAACAGCCTGCAGGTTCTTTGGGGCAAAGACCATCTTTTTGTTTTGTATTTGGAGAACAATCAGAATAATGTCCTGATCCATGGATGGGGCTACCACGAACTACTTCAATATTTATTCAATATTTAGTATTATTCAATATTTACTTCAATATTAGAGTGATCTTCTCTTGCTTCTTGATCCAACCATGTTCAACACGAAAAACACTTGTAGTCTAAAGTTCCCCCATAATTCTGGCTAGCCAGCACGAGGCAAAAAAATCTTCAGAGGCCAGCTTCTCCTCTTGAGGCTGACATCCTGAAACAACTGACTTTATACATTCTTCGAAGCTGTGACTATTCAGAATTAGTACTATGCACCAATGCTGAGTGCAAAAAGCAACAAAATCAAAATAAAAAGACAAGAAAATGGTTATTGAAGAATATAGAAAACATTTACAAGTTGGAAAGAGAAAACTAAGGATGACAGGCAGAAAGGACAATGGATGGTATGACTGAGACTATCTCAGTTTTTTTTAATTGACAGGATTATATGAACAGGATGTACTGACATTTTTAAGAGTAGAAATAAGAATGATACACCCACTGGTACAACAGGTACTATATTACTTTGTGGTTGATTTTAAAACTATTCAGAATATGTAAAGCGAATATTAAATCACAGCAACACAGAATCACATAGGTTAGAAGAGACCTTCCAAGAGTGGTCATGTAGTCAAATCTCCAGTTCAAAGCAAGTCTAGCACGAACAGGGTGCTTGGGAGCCTTGGCTAGTTGAATTTTGAGCACCTCCAAGGATGGAGATGATCCCCAAGGATGGAGACCAGAATGGTCTCCACAGGCTCCTTCCAGAATTTGAAACCCCTCATGGTAACTGCATTGGTTTTTTTTATTTTCTCAGGTGGCAACTTTCCTTGTCCCAGTCTGTCCCCACTACCTCTTGACCTTCCAACACGCACCTCTGGGACAAGCTTAGCTCTGTTCTCTCCCACATCCTCCCTTGAGTAGCTGTAAACAGCAGCAGGATCTCCCTAGGGCTTTCTCTTTGCAAGGCGGCCCAATATATCAAATTCAGTGAACTCTGAACTCTTAAAGCTCCTAAAACTATACAAATGCCTACTCCTATTTCTCTTGCTAAAATTTTAATCAAGTAAAATCTAATTCTTAAATTTTCAAGACAGAAATCAATTTCATATAAGCAGAAACACGTCTGCTTAAGCAAGCAGCTTTTAAAATTCTTGTTGCAGCACAAATTTTAACATATACTCCCAACCTTCTTCTTACCCTAGTATTAATTTTTCTATTGTGTACACTGTTTGCCAATTGACTCTACTATGCATCAGCAGCAAAGAAAGAACACTGTTCCTGAAGTGTCAAGAGTATAGACTCCAACTTCTTGTGTTACGAATTTGTCTTCCAGATTAGCAGCTCCCAACAAATGGGAAGAACATGGTGGTGAGGCTTTAGAGAGAAACACAAGGAGATACGTTCACCTGATGACCCTTCTTGAGACAGGAGGAAGAGCAGCCATGGAACCAATCTGGAGATGGGGAAAAGAAAAGGAACAAGCCCCAAGGTGTTATGGACTACTTATTATTTATATTATATAATCCCATCTACACACAAATACCCCAGGAAAATCTTGTATAATTCAGAAGCTGGGGTAGAGTTCAAAATTTAAGACGCTGAACACTACTGAAGAACAGGATAACCAACCGGTCCTTCACAAACCATGAAGAAATTCAGGCATGATTCCCACACTAAGAATTGCCACTGCAAGGTTGTGTTGGTGAGGGCCTAATGAATCATCCGAATTTGCAAATTCAGGCAAAAATACCTACTGACCTTGAGATCTGTGTATCACCCTTAGAGTCTGGATTTAGACACTCCTTCAATATACCCCAAATCTTCAAAGAAGGTATTTGGCTACATGGATCCTGATTTCTTCTATTTGTGAATCTGTCCCTGCCTTTCTCTTCATCCCAATTCTCTGAAGTCCACAATATACTTTACTCTCATTTTGCCTTTATTCTCTTCTGTAACACCCTTCGCTTCACTGCACAAATTTTCACTTTACTGGCTATGACAGCAAACAACGTAATCAGAACATGTATGAACAGATAAACAAGTATCTTCTTATGTGTCCTGCATAGTTGGTATGTTTCGTATATTTTTTTAAACTCAAACACTGAATCATTCAACTGATAATATTTAAAACAAGATGAGGTGTCCAATGCAAAAAAAGCATTTCAATTTCACATACTGTGATACGTAGACTTTGGAGCAGCTGCACTGCTTCTGCCTCGTGGGTCATATTACTGGGACTGTAGCTGTTAAGATTTCACCAAGATGCTTATGAACAGTATTTTCAAATCATAGAGAAATCAAGCATTTAATGCCAAAGTAAAAAGGAAGAAAATTAAAGACACAACTGCCATCTTTAAAGTCGCAGTTACATATAATCCAAGAGATGGAAAGCGGTGACATTTACAAGAATATCATAGATACAATTAAGAATTCTATTTCATAAACCATCCAGCATTTTAATGAAAAAAGTTAATTCTCAATGGAATTTTAAAATGTAGATGAAGAAAAATTAACATGTAATTACACAGTGAAATTATCATAGCTTTATTTTAAAATCAAAGGAGGGGAGCCTCCTGTATCACTGCTACTTACAGCATCTCTTGTTAGTTTATTTTACACACTGTTTTTATTGCAAGCTAAGATTTCTACATTGCACCAGCATTCTCCCAAAATGTTAATCAACTATGCCTAACAGAATTCCCCAGTGATTTGCAGAAAGTGCTGATGCTTCCACTAATACCCAGTCTTGAGCAACTCGGTTTTGTTAGATTTCCCAGGATGGTGAGTATGCTTTAGTTTCATCCTTCCATTTCCAGATCACCTCTCTGTGATTAACAGAGCTGAGACTGCAGATAGAACTGAGCCTACACATTCAGCTGCATCAGCTATGCACATCCATTTTGTTCAGTGCCTAAAATCTGGGTGTTTCTCAAGCTCTGGGCAGCAGACCCAAACACTATCACTTCTGATCTCCATTAAAAACAGAATCACTTTAATTTTAATGTCTAATTTTAATGGCTAACACAGAAAGCACAATTCAAGAACAGCAATGGATTTCGAGTCAGGCAGTTTCACTAGCTGGACCTACAAACTGACAGCATACGAATTAGTAGCTGTAATATCAATTAGAAATATCTCTTAAGAAGCTCCCTTGAACTCAAAATGCCTTTAACTCATCTATCCTTGAATGACATAACACAAAAAACAAAGCAGCAGTGACCATGTAAGATGCAGGAGCTCTCAACAACGTCTGTCTTGCGTGAGGAAAACAAGATGAAACAAAAGCAAGGAAAACCTCTAGCGTCCACTGACATCTGATCAAGAAACTGTTACTCCTTTTTAAAAGCAAAATTAATAGTTGACTAGGGTATATGCACTGGCTTTATTCAAAAAAGCTGATAAAAAGCCTGAAAGTATGTGCAGATGTGTTTGTGGGTATAACCCGGAAGACTTTTCAGAAGGATGTTTTCGATTTCATGTTTACTTAATTTTACTTTTAACACTGTTCTCTCAAAAAGGTTTTGAGTGGGTTTTGTTCATTTCACACAACTCTTTTATGCTTCCAGCCTCAGGGCGACTGTCGATAGCAGAGGAGAGATGGTGCTTACCTGCTGAGCCTGGTACCGCTGCTGGGCCTGGGACAGGTACTGGGCCTGGGGTGGCAGATGCTGAGGCTGCGGCTGCTGGTTGTAGTAGGGCTGCTGGCCCTGCTGGCAGTAGCCACTTACACCTTGCTGACCGTACTGAGGCGGGATCTGTAGGGAGAGCCAAGCAAAGCGAAGGGTGAGTTGAGGAAGGAAGACATGAAATCAAGCTACGTCACATCTGTATGACAACCTGACCAGAAGAGACACCCTCCGCCATACACCAGCCCCAAGGGGCCTGCTCTTCTGCTCAGCAGATCATGCAAGCCCTTAGACCCTCTTGCGTGAGCAGGAGGAGTAAACCTGAGTGCTCTGTATAGTTTCTCTTTTCAGGAAGAGCTTCTAAGAAAAAGTCCATGCTTCTGAACATCACGATTCCACAATGCCCAGCCTTCAAATACAGACTAGTTATTTTAAATGTTTGCTCTCCCATGGGTACACAACTGAGGCAAATTGTCCGAGGAATCATTCTGATACGCTAACCCCAAAGTAGCATTGTGGAAAAAAGGCAAAACTCTAAAATAGAAATTGAAAGAGAAATGTGTTTCTTTTTTCTTAAGGGAAAAAAGTACTAATTTTTGTGCAATATTTTGCCCGTAACCCTCAGGTTTCTAGCATTTGCGTGTTTAAGCCTTATACAAAAAAACTTTGGGGTTTGTCAGGTTTTTCTTTATGCCAACTTCAATCTCTTTGTGTCTCCTCCCCTCTACTAAGATACATATTTAATAAAAAGTACGAATAAAAATCCCATCAGTATGACATAAAACAACCTGCTATACAGGTCCTACTAACAGACAAATTGGCACATGTACCATGCACTGAGACTTCACACCCCCCCTCCCCGAGAACTTAAGTCATAACCAAAAGCAAATCAATTACAATGTCAGATGAATTTTCTCCATCAGTTTAGTTTGTAAAGCCTTGTATCAATAGACACTGACATTTTCTTGGGATATTTGAAAGAGCACACTTGCAACAAGCTCCTGATAGTGCATCTATATTTCCCCACTTTTACGTGGGGAATACCCAAACACTGGTATTTAGCACCACTGCAGATGAGTGACGGATGTGACACAGGTGTACTCCCTCCTAGAAGGGACCTCCCTCTGGTCCTGCACACCCCTGCCCTAAGCAAACATCTCGGACACCTGAGCACATCAAAATGCTTTCATCTCTGAACTGTTCCCACGGAGTTTCTGATACACCAATAAATCTGTTTACTCAACATGTAAACACATACCTGTTCTACCTAAAGTTAGTTTACTACATTCTTTCAACAATACAGCAATATTTGCTAGATGATACTAATAATACAAAGTTAAACATCACAACTTGATCTGCTCCTCTTGCCTCTGCCAAAAGTTGGTCACCCTACTTTGTGCTAACTCCTAAGGTCAGCACTGTAACCCCACTCCCGCACTTGCTCTCTTTGCTTGCACTTCCATTTCCTTCACCATCATTTCACAAGCAGTTCCACATTTCTGTGACCAAGGCAACCCTTTTTGACAAAATCCCTCTCCCTGCTGATGCATAAATGAGGCAGTTATAATGCAAACTAAAAAGGGCGTGTTGGAATATTATCAGGCAGACAGACAGCTGGAGTCTGAGATCTGACAGAAGACCACATGGTGATTTGCCCATCAGCAGCAAAGGTCACAGAGCCTATACTGGTTCCTAGGAAACACTGAGGAGAAACCTACATTGCGGTCCATCTGGGTCCCAGTAACACGAGGAGGAAAAGGAAAGGTATCCTGATAGCAAAATATGGGAGAATTTGAATGCCCAGATGTCAGGATGGTGACAAAGCAAGAGATGAGATTCAACAGGAATCGGAGCATTTCTAGAATAAAGACACTTGTACAGGAGGGCTGGAGCTCATCTGAACAGAGACGCCAGGTTGCTAATACTTAAGGATCAAGAAAAAATTTTACACTGGAAAAAAGCAATTAGGAGAACACATGGTTCAAGAGCATGGGGCACTGCTATGACAAATGAAGACACAGAGATTCTGGGTCATCAAGTGCAGATGCCGAGAAGAATCAAAGAATGAAAAGGGACGCACAGATGAGGGCAGAGTAAACAGCGTGGCGAGACAAAAATCTAACAATACACTGCCCCTACGCCAAAGGGAGTAGAAGAAAAACCTGATTACTTGAACACCAAGTTTGAAACAAAAGTACGAGCAGTAGTTGTATTGGAAATCTGGTAGAAGGGAGACAATTACCGGGTCACTATTTTGCATTATGCAATGTATATTCCCCATATACAAATATATGGGGAAAACAGTTGATGATGAAGTAACATTACATGCTCCATGGAGTTTTATTTTGATTTCTAAACTCTATGTCACAAAGCAGCAGAGGTCTGGAGCTTGGTGGGATCAGGAAGAGTGAGTGCTGGGATCACCAGGCACAGCCCAACTACAACAAGGCTCACAGCAGCACAGTGAGAGAGTTCAGCAAAGGCACTGCACAAGATTGTATAGAGGGGAATTTCAACTCCTCTCATGCAGACTGAGCAAGTAGGCTACGAAGCAGAGACGGAAGTATCAGATAACTGCGAAAGGTGGTTTCATGGAGTTGCTGGTTAGAGAGGCTGCACGAGGAGCCACTGCCATTGGCTCAGACCCGAGCAGCAGGAATCATCTGTTTCTATGTCCTACAGCTGCAGAAACACTTCACATCAGTGACCATAACACAGTTAAATTGAGTATCCCTAGAGGAACAATGAAAACCAAGGAATCCACTTCTGCTGTGCTTAAATTCAAAAGGCGTAACTACATAGAAAGGAGAAAGAGTTTTAAAATGAAGCTCTAACAGCCAGCCACAAGAAGTAAAATCTGACCAGCAGCATCAAAGCTGTTTAAGAACAACAACATGGAAAGCACAGAACCTATTAAGAAAGACTTGAGAAGAGCAAAGGGACATCAGCATGGCTCATCACTGTCTTCTAGAAGCAAAAAGGCATCATTTAAGAAGCCGACACCAAGCCCAAATGAAGAAAATAGAAAAGACTGTAAACTCTGGCACTTCAAATGCAATATAAGACAGGCCAGAAAGAACTGGAGGAACAGTTAGAATCAAGTGAGTAATGAATCATTTCTTCAAATACATCAGGAGAAGGAGGTCTGCCAGAAAGTCTCAAGTGCCAAGTGGTGACGATCAAGGTATAAAAAGAGGTTCAGAGAAAACAGGGCCATCAATGAGAAGCTTAACAAATTTTTTGCACTACTGTGCAAAAATCTTGGGAGGTTCCCAGGCTGGAGTCCTCCTTTGTAACAGACTCAGTGAAAATAGCTGAATCTGATGGGACTATTCATAGAACAAACTGAAAAATGAATGCTGAGAAATGCCTGAGACCACACAGTATCACGGCAGAGGTCTAAACAAATTCAAGAACAAAATAGCTGAATTACTAGTAACGGTACACAACATCTAACGTGGAGCTGCCTCCACGGGTGAGAATCGGAGTACAGTAATTTAGACAATAAAGGACCAATGACTGCTCTGGATAAATCAGTACAGGCAAGAATGAAGATCAGAATTGGGAAATATCAACAGAGCTTTTGCAAAAGAAAATCCCTCTCTACACACTTTGTGGACTTGTTAGGAAGGGCCAAACACAAAGGTTCACAGAAATGCAACAAGAACGATCAAAGGTGTGGAACAGTTTTCATACAAGGAAGCTACAACCCTCTGAGTATGGAAAAGACACCAGGAAGCGAGCATATGATAGAAAGCTACAAAATCATCTTGTCCAACACAAGTGTTAGGAGACATTAAATGAATCTTGTAGAAGCAAAATTCAAATCGAGAGAAAGGTTCTCTAGTCACAGAGGTAGCAGATGTTTGAAACTCCTTGCCAAATGATGTTTTGAAAGCTGAAAGTTTATGTGGGCGCAAGTAAAGACTGGACAAGTTCACAGAAGATACATCCTCTGAGGGTTACCAAATATATAGAGCCACATCTGGCTCAGGAAGTCCCTGAACTGAAAATAGCTGGAGGCCTGGAGAGTATTGGGGGAAGTATCACATGCTTGCTTTGTTCTGACTCTTCTCTAGGCATCCAATTAGAACCTCAACTGGAGGCGGGATACAGGGCTGCTTCAACCCTTGATCTGACCTGATATAAGCATGCCTATGTTCTAAGCACTTCTCTACAACACGTATTTGTGTCTTATGAAAAAGCAATGAAAATCTGGTCTGCGAGGTACTAAGTAACAAACGTAAGCAGCGTGAAGAGGCAGTAACACTTCAATTGCCAGAAGCTGGGAGACTGCTCCGATTTCTTAAAATGTTTTCCCTAGCAAGCTGCTTCCAGACACTGGTGTTAAAAACGGCACTGGGCTCTTCTTCTGACCTTGCGTATCATTTGCTTATGTCAGAATTTTCCTCCACATTCTCTCAATCCAAACTGTTTAAAAAACAAACAGAAAACCTAAAATGCAACAAAAAACCCAACGCTACATGCACTTTTAGACCCTACTACAGTCATTACTGCTGCCTTAGCCGAACACAGCATAATTTCTGTGGCTATTTAAATAAATAACAAACAACAACATGCAAATTAATCCTCCTGCTTTACTGATGGGGATCACAAGATGCAGCTCATGGACAAATGTTTATTAAACAGCATATAAAAAAGCTTAATTAAAATCTCCCCAGAACAAAACAAATCTGAAACCAATTACTTAGAACCCTTGAAGTGAATGGCCCAAGCATCCTCCTTCTCCATGAGGCAAACCCTCCCTCCCTTTCTCCCTTACACCCACATTCTTTGTGGCCACACAACGCAGGAGATGAGAATTTGGGAAACTTCAGTGTGCCTGTGGTAATGCACATATTCGTGCTAAGGTTCAAGAGAGAACAGACCTGAGTTTGAATATATTTCCAGGCAAGCACAGAGTAACAGTTACTTTTCCTCCTATCTAACTTGCACAGTACAAATAGCATTATTTTGGGAGAAGTATGACTGTCCATCAGTGATTAAGCAACTCTGAACACGAGCAAGGACAGGATGAGAATAAAAAAGGAACAAAATTGGCAGCCAGAATGAAGAGGTGGGAGAAATCCAATTAAACCTATAACTTAGCCCATTATCTTCAATTCTTCCTTGAACAAGGGGTCTTGTGGCAGACATTCTTTGTTCAGGTAATACCTTGATAGTAATTGAAGTTTTAAGCAATTTTTGCATGCATAATCTGTAAGTAATGTCAAAGGAGAAGGAATATTAGACAGCATCACTGTCATTACAATAATTTTTTTAATTAAAACGTAACAGTATTAGTGTGTTAGCACAGGTACACTAATAATGCCAGCAACAGGCAGCTACCGCTCTTTTAAACCACCATCATGGCTAGATTTGGTCAATAATGGAAGAAACTTTACAGGTCTCCTATTACAAAAAGCTCTAATAAGTCTCTCTAGGCCCCACCTGAACATGCCTGTCGCCATGACGTGTTCACTACACTGAAAGAGTCCTGACAACATGGGTCATTGCTGCTCCCTGTAATCTATTGAGTGCCCCAAAGGTGAGGCAGACCTTGGATAATGTCAGTAGTGGGCAACAGCACAGCTCAGAACTTCTGAGCCACAGTGTAACAATATAAAAATCCAAGCGGTAAAGGGTGTGTCCGGCCTGAGGGGCATTAAGTCCAACCTGTGGAGAGAAGGAAAGCTGAACTGAAGTCAGGGGTGGCAGTCAAAAGAACGGGTCAGACTACCTGATTCAGTGGCCTGCTTTGCTGAGAAACAGTGAAACAGACCTAACACAGTGAAACAAGTACCATCTTCAGAATTTTAACCATCAGTAACATTCCACCTTCCTAGCAGCTGTAACACTGTAATTGCACGGAAACTGGAATACAAGATGTATAGCGAGTGGGACTGACAGAAAAATAATACCACCTGGTGCTTCGCACCAGGAGTAAAACAGCACATTCTTGCAGTTGAGACAGTATAGCCAAATTTAATTCTAATTCTTTTAATTTTACAGCGGTCTCTTCAGTAATAGAGCAAGTTAACACATAGTTCCCATCAAACCCTCAAGTAAAACTCTTACGATTTTCTGAAACACCTACTGCTTCATTCTTGGATTTCCAAAGCCAGACTTCTGCCAAAATACCTTTCCACCAAAACATTCAAACCATGAATTTTATCATATTTTTCATTAGAAAACAGTAACAGGGAAACTAACCCTCTGACCTTGAAAATACTTAATAAAAGTTCAGTTCAAATCTAGAAATTTCAAGTTCACGTAAGCCCAGCTCTTCATCTGTACATTTAGTTGAATTACAGAAAGGAAAAAAAATATAATATGCTTATGCAGCACAATCTGCCAAAGGGAAATCCTCTGGCACACATTCAGGCAGTAAAGATTCTATCGCAGTTAGCGCATCAAGGTGTCTTGTCTCCAATCACTATGTCCAACCCCAGCATGCTGGTATGCACACAGTCTTAACAAAGGCTATGAGTCCTTCTCACCAAATGACCCCCTCAAAAAAAAAAAATCTAAAAGGAAACCAAGTAAAAAGCTGGGTGTTAATGTCAAGGCTATTAATCAGAGGTAAATCAGAAATCCTGATGCTAAGGCATTTTATTCATACATTCTATAAATTCTATTAGTTCTTTTCACTTAGCTTTGACCTCTTGACAATACACTGGTCACAACATTCACCTAGGTTACTGTCGTTCCTTGACTGTTTGCCTTTGCATTGAAGCATGAACTTTAAAATCTTATTAAGAGCCTTTAAAACACTAACACGAGCCTGATACTGGCCCACCCCCGTGACCCAGAGCAAGGAAGCAAAAGGATAAAGAGCTTGTTTCTGTGTCACAGCACAATAATCCCCATTCCAGAACTTGCAAGACAGTGGATTTTGCAGAGTCATTAAATGTACGCCTATGTTGAAGACTGCAGTGCAGTACACAGACCTGCAAAAACTAGCTCAGATATTGGAAGGAGCCTACACCGAAAGCCGTGCTAGGCTAATTTGCCGTGCTCTACGGACGAGTGAATTAGGTCAGAGGGAGATCCACAGTCTTGCAGACAGGCTGCTTCTTGTACACAAGCCAGGTCGTTTAAAAGAGTAGTTCAAGTATCTTCACAATACGCTGCAGCCTGCAATGCAGTCATACCCTGTACTACTGCTAACATGCAGGACAGAAAGGACAGGACTTCAAACACACGCCTGGAGTACCCTCTCCCTCAAAAAGCGTGCAGCAGCATGGTTACACCTGTTGTCAGTGCAACGTATATGGCAACAAACAAGTACCTGTCATGAGGTGCTCTCTATATACCGCCTTTTACTGTAGCTTAAATCAAAGCAAAATGAGGTAATTAGTACAGGCAATTGTCCTCTCTCTTTCAAGAAAGCAAAACTATACTAAAAAAAAGTAAAAGTGCAAAAAACCTACTAAGATTACATGATTAAAAAACTCTCTGGTCAGAAAATACAGATGTTAAGATTCCAAAAGCAATGCTCACTGAGCCATGTCGCACATATATAGCACCTTCTCTTTCTGATTTATATTGTCAAAGGCATTTCATAAAATATAGAGGATGTGAAATGTGGCTCAGTTAATGTGGCTGCTAGAATCTTATCATTTATGTTTTCCGACTTCTTAGCTGTGCAACCTTCACATCTTATTAACATAATTTTTTGCATAGACTGTAGTATGGAATAGTACTTATGTTTTATGTATTGACATATTTTTGATGTACTGAGATTTTGAATAAGTTTGCTATTCTTCATGATGAGAGCCAAATAAATAAAGACTACTATCACAAAATAGTCAATCATTTATAAGGAAAAGCAATATCTCTCCTTCCAAAAAGAACACTTTGATTCCCTTGTCAGAAATTGATGAAAACTACCTCTGCCATAAATGCTAAATCTATGACAATATCACAACCACCTCCCACTCCCATCTTCCCCTAAAAACAGCAAACAAACAAAAATAAAAAATTTGCATGTTTTAGATGAGCTAAAATTAGTTTCAAGGGAGAGGTAAACAGCTGAGCCTAGAAACAATAGGAAGAAATTTTTCCTACACAAGAGCCTGATAGTGTTGATTTGTACACTGCATTACAGTTTTAACTCATGCAACATTTGGTCCTTTCTGCAAATTAAGGGATGAAAATATGATAATCTCTAGTAAGAGATTTCCATATTGTTATATCCATCCCCTCAGACCAACACCATAGAGAAGACTGGAAATTTGCAACAGCGTTTTTGTCAGAAGAGCTATTTTCATATACCGTATTAAAAACAGAGAGAAACCATAGTGCCTATATATACACATACACACAGTTAAATGATGAGTCAGATATCTATTATTATACACTACCTTTCTTTTTTTAAGTGACCAAAAAGGATTATAAGGGATCATGTAATCTGCTTAATTATTTGATTTCCTTTTTACAAACTGACATAAGAAAAAGCACATCGGAACTGTCATAACCAATGGGAGCTCCCTATGGTATCTCCAACGGCTGGTGCTTCAGTAAAATGCATATAAGAAACCTCATCCCTCACTGCACTAATAGCATGAAACTCGCCTACAAAACGCCAGACATTAGGGTGAAGTAAAACACAGAGGTCTGTATTTTTAACCATGTAACAAATAATTTACCACAGGGCACTTCTTGTGCTTCTATGAATGGACTATGCAACAGTTTTTTGGTCCCCAATTCCTGTACTTGTCATTGATTCTCCAGGAAATCGGTAACAGTTTTGACCACTATTTCTCAAGCAATGAGATAAAAGACAGTTAAGAAAATACACACAAATACACATTTTTCTTCAGACAAGTTTTGCAGTGCCATTCAAATCTTCTAAAGCAAGGGACACAAATGAGGTATGGCTTGAGTGTGAACAGCAGGTAATCTAACTGCATGAGTAATCCCCCATTTTTATGCATTTATACACAGAGAGATTCCCACCACTTAACTATGGGAGACTGAAAAATCCCTCTGTAAAACGGCTTTTACTCTACATTCCTCCTGGCACACAATATCAGCAGCTAGAAGAAATGCAAACATTATTATTTAATTGCAGTAGTGAAAAAAAGGCAGAATGCAGACACTTTCCATTTCCCATTGCTTCTCCAATGTCTTGCACACCCTTAAGTTTTCCTTCTTTTTTCCAGTCTCTTTCAAGAGAAAAGGATGCTTTTTAATTCATTCACATGCTCCTCCAAAGCATATATCAGTCTTCATGAATACTGTTTTTACCATTCCCAAGTTTGATGGCTTTCAGAGCTAAACTGTTTGAGATAATTCAGAACCCTTCACTGTAACTCTTAAAAATAGCAAGAGAAGAATATAAAACGCCTTCCACAGGGAGCAATACCATGTATTCGTCAGCAAGCCATACCCTGCTCTTCCCATCCAAATTTGTTCGGTTCCACCACACTACTGGGCTTCATCAACCTTTACGTTACACACCCTCTCTCACCAACAGCTGCTTTTTTCCTTCTTTTTTTATTCCCATCCAGCACCTGGGGAAGAACAACCCCAGGCATATGGTGGAGGCCACCCACCTGGAAAGCAGCTCGGTAGAAAAGGTGGACAACAAGTTGAACATGAGCCAGCAACGTGCCCTTCCCACAAAAAGGATGAAAGATATCTTAGGCTATGTTGGGGAAAATACTGCCAGGAGGTCAAGGGACATGCTTCTGCTTAGCAGTAGTGAGGCCACACCTGGAAAACTACACCCAGTTCTGGGCTCCCCAATACAAGAGGGATACCGACATACTGGAGAAAGTTCAACGAAGGGCCACAAAGATAATAAATGGGCTGGTGCAGCTCCTGTGAGGAATTGCTGAGAGAGCTAGGACAGTTCAGTCTGGAGAAGAGAAGGCTCATGGGGGTCTTATTAACTTGTATAAATACCTGAAGGGAGGGTGCAAAGAGGACAGAGCCAGGCTCTTCTTAGTGGTGTCCAGTGACAGGACCAGAGGCAATGGACACAAACTGAAACACAGGAGGTTCCCTCCGAGCATCAGAAATTACTTTTTCACTGGGAGGGTGACCAAGCACTGGCACAGATCAGCCAGAGAGGCTGTGGAGCTTCCATCATTGCAGATATACAAAAGCCATTTGGACGTGGTCCTGGGCAACCAGCTCTAGGTGACTCTGTTTGAGTCACCTAGTTGGACTAGGTGACCTCCAGAGGTCCCTTCCAACCTCAACCATTTTGTGATTTAATAACACGGACCTGCTCCAAACATACTTCAACTGAGTGTTTTAGTACAAAATTAACAGTCCATTTCTGGTGTCTAACACAGAACCCCTCTGGGTTTGGCCAAGACACCTTGGATGAGATCGCCGCTTTTGAGTTAGCCTCCACCATTCTGCCTCCTAAGGCTCTGATTCCGAAACAGCAGAGCAGTAGTTTGCTGTCACACACAGCAAGTCATCTCCATTTCCAATCCTTCACTTTTCTAGGAGATATCACACTTCTGATCATGACAAACTTGCCATGCACATGCAGTAAGTGCATGCGATCTACAGCACTTTGAGTTCTCATTACGGATTTCAACCTCCAAATAGTGTCCACAGCACAGAAGGTCAACATACAAAAGGAAAAGGTATGATCTCCCACAGCTGTCATGTAGGTTCAGCAATTTCTGTGACAAATGTAGTCATTTCCACACCAAATTCTGCTAGTTTCTTCTGCTACAGTTGGACTGAAATCATACTTTTCATCTGGACACTAAAAAATTTCCCAAAGCAAGGAATCCTGAGGCAAACAGAATGACTGGCTGAACCAACTGGGTAGGGAAATTTGATTACGTCTCTACTAGCACAGCGTAATCTATTATCTTGTAACTGCCTAAAATCAGGATCCCGCTCCTGTTGTACACTCCCTCAACAACAACATTCCTACCAAAATTCTGAAGCTTTGCTAGAAAAAACAGAAGGAATACAAAGCAAACCCTATCCAAAATCCTTCTTTAGATGAGTTTGACCAAACAGCATTGGTGACAGGGGAAAAAAAAAAAGGGAAGAAAAAAAAATTTAAAAAAGGAAGACGTAAATTTTCACAGTGCTGGCTTTTCTTTCATTTTCTCTATTGGGAACAGATAAAACACAACTCAGCCTCTTAAAGAAGAGTGCTTACATAATGGCATGAACACTACATCTTACAACTGTAATACAGCTATGACTTCAAATATTGCTGCAAGTATTTTTAACTGAAAACTTTCAAACTTCTCCTTGTAGTCACAGAGTAATATTTCATTTATTCAATTTCTATTATTTTATTTGACCTATTACTTAGCACTTGAAAACATCAAAAGAACAGAAAGAAACATCAAAGACATTCATCTTATAAATTCATGGCTGAAACCATATAGTACATCATAATTTCTTAAATAATTACAGTTTTATTATACTCAAAATAAGATAATTGTAAATTATTCTTCATTTCAGTTGCCACAAGTCTTAAAAACATTTGCTAAATCTAAGTATCTCAATATAGATAACTTAATTCACGTAACATTATCTTCAGAACAGAAAAACAAACAAGAACCTTTAAAGTCATAACATCACACCAAAACCGACCTGTTTTGGTTAATTGAAAATAGCCCCCTTAAAAACTTATGAAGAATCAATCATGAAGTTCATTTGTTCCTTCTGTTAACCTAAGGGATTTTTTTAATTAATATTGCAACTAATCTTAGCTCAAATATTGCACTCCATCATTTAATCTTTATAATACCTACTATTTTTTCAAAGCATCCAAGCATCTCCTGTATATCCACACATGCTCCTTCCCTTCTTGAAAGGCCTTTCTCTCAGCACCTATTTTAAGTATTCACAAAACAAATTCTTACATTCACAATAAAATGCTTCCTTCTCATTTGTGGCCAGATTGAAGTAATATCTATCTGTACACAAAATTAATACACAAGTGTATAATTGTAGTTTTATGCTCAAGTGCTTCAATTATGCACTTTAAAAGATGCATCAGGAACATTCAATACCTCCAAACTGTGAAGTCTAGAGGAGTGTCTTTTGACAAAACAGCTGCGTTAGGGGAAAAACTTTCAGTTAAAAACAAAGCAAGCCATCAACTTTGTTGTCCCTGGGTGTGTTTTTTTAAAGTACAAGACACCACGACTGTAAAAGAATGGTGAGACACATGTGGTGCAGCACATTTTGCCAAAAGTATCAGACAAGCAGGACACAGAACAATTAATTTTGCTTTTGTGTAACAGGGGTGTCCCAGGCAGCCTTGGTCTGACAGTGCCAAGCACAAAAGGGGTCCAGACTTCAGCTGGGTCAGGAAGTTGAAGGATCTCTACACCGCACAAGTGAGCATCCTACACCTCCCTCATTTCACTCCCAAGGTAACTGCGACTCCCCCCACACACTCTGAATATTCAGTCCTCTGTGTTCTTGTTTCTCCTTACAAAATAGTTAAGAAGCAGTCTTTTCCAAAAAGGGCTGCAGGAGGTGACTGTCAACATTTTCTGTTACATAAATCCACTTCTCTGCACATGTGGTGGAGAAGGGAAATCTATGTTAACTCATCTGACTTTGCACTGCAATACATTGCAAGTGCTCACACAATGCATATGCTTTTTCACCTGGACTGGTGAAAACTTGCAGATTTTTGAACTGGTTTGTTATTAGAGCAATTTAGAGTGGCAGTGTTTTTTTTCTTCCTAAACTCCAGCAAACATAGAGGAGAATAAAGATAAAATTATTTTTGTTGTTTCCTATGACAAACATACATCAAGTTCTTAATAAATAAGAGATGGAGAAATCAGGAATGGTAAAAATACTAGGCACAACAAGAAGGTAAACACTTCAATGCATTAAAAAGCAATACACAAGGAAAAGGTCTTCAGACTGACTCGAAGATGGTTAAACAGGGAGGTCATGTTAGCAAAGATTTTCCTCACTAAAAACAAGAAAACAGATATGGTAGCTTCTGAATGAGAAAATACAATGCCCTGTGCATCTCATATGAGATTTAGCATCAGGTGTCAGGTGCATGTCGTCACTGTTTGTTGCCCATCAACAAAGAGGTGAAAAGAGCTTATTTAGGGGTCACCGTCCTCACAAGAGAGATCACAAGCACCAGGCAGAGAGAGTTAAAACAGCAGTTGCAGTGGCACCAACGAAGTGCCAGGCTCTTCGATAGGAGGTGGGAAGAGAACATGTTCTCAGGAGGGAGTGATTCACAGCTGCTCTACAGGAAATGCTCCACACAGAAACGCTCCTGAACTCCTCATCTAAACCACTGAGTGGGTTCCTACCTCACACCTCCCCAGTGCCCACCTCTGAACTCTGAGGGGCCACCAGGGAAGGAAGGGGTCTCCTGACAGCCGCACCGCACTGCCCCTTCTGGAAAGACAGCAAGACACAGCGGAGGTTGCTCACTTCTTGTACAATGTTCCAGAGGCTAGAGCACCAAGACAGCTGGACTACAGCTCCAAGCCAATCCATCTGCTGCTCCAGAAGCCCCATTGGCTTCTCCCTTCACCCAGCCTCTCAGTCCCCCATAGCTGGTCTGATCCTCTACCAAGATGTTCCACCACACTGAAGAGCAGACAGTTGACAGCCTTTTGCTGGCTTAGCGCACAGAAACAACTCAACATGGTCAGATGAACTCAGAGGTGACGTAAGAGAAGTGGCCCCACAGCTACCAGTTGGGTTGGCTTTGCCTGCTGTTGCACTGAAGTCTTTGGTTTTGGTCTTCCTGGGCTCTCCTCATCCTGTGAATCCAAATCCACGATTCTCACTTTCCAAAAAAAGCAGCCCATATGCAAAGTAACAACTTCCGGCTCTCCAAAAGAGGGGAGATGCAGGACCCTCTAAGAAAGAAAGGACCCACAAGAAAGCTGCAGCCCAAAGTGAAGCTACAAAAGGAGCCTGTTTCCTTGACTTTCAGGGAAGACATTGGTTTTTTTCAGTTCTCCTCAAACACAGACGCTTAAACTCTGCCATAAAATGTAACCCACTTTAAGCAGGAAAGCAGTCATCGCAGCTCTCGCCCAGAATGACACCCAAGGGGAAAGTAGTGATGCAGGAGGGGGACGCACACACAATTCTCTCTCCCTCCCTTCCTCGCAGGAAGCAGACACAAATAATTAATGCATTTCAGGGACATTATTTGCATGAAAGTAAAGCCACTTTGTAAAATGCAAGTGGGCAATGCCCATTCAGATTAGTTCTTGAATATTGTTAGGTCAGTGATCACTTTTCTATGTTGATAGTTAGGTTTTTCTAAGCCTCCCATTTGGTTTGGCAAATCTTTCTCTGAGCACCAGTTTTACTTTACCAGCTACAGCATTGTTCAGCCATGAGCTTGTAAGATTAAACTAAGCTTCTGATTTTGCAGTTGTGTAACTATTTAAAATATTTCAAACAGGTCAATATTTCCCAGCAGCTATATATACCCTCCAGAGCACAGAGTTCACATGTCTTGAAGAACAATATGCAAGCTGCATTTTAATTTTAAAAGCAGGTATTTTCACTACTTAGTTGGCTCTGAAGTATATAAATCTGATTTTTTTGAGAGTATAAAACTAGGGAGAAAAGCTTAGGAAGCAGCACTGTCTGCTTTGGAGGGAGTACTTACCCATCTGCCCTTCTGGCCAGAGGTTTAATAGATTTCTATTTTTATAAAGGACATAAGGGGAGGGGGATGGCTCCATCAGTTTCCTACAGAAACCCAGCTGCCAAACTGGATGTGCCAAAGGGGAATTTTAGGGAATTTTAAAGAGATAACCTCTGCTGAGACTGCAATGTCAGCTTTGTAACCTCATGACTGGAACATGTGCAGTGAATGCTAGATTGAAAAAGCTGTGCTATGGGAGATAGAAGAAAGAACAGGAGAAAACACAAACAGCACGAACTGGGATTATTGCTCTGTGATGAGAAGGGGACTGGAGCTCAAAACCACGTTAGTTCACTACGAAAAAATACAACAATAGAGTAAGCTCACTTTGATTTGGGCATCTATTGATAACCTATGCGCACTTCCATTCTCTCAGACCTGATACGGTCTCTGCATTTTATGCTGATGCTGTTGTTCCATTTCAGTTGCAGCGTATTTTAAACAACACATGAAGCCAAACTGACCTCTGGCTTAAATATTCAGCACAGAAATTCTGGGGTGGGGGTTGAGCAGGGAAGAAGAAAGGGAGAGGAATAGGAGCACTGCCAATTAAAAGCAAACAATTAAAAAAATTAAATAATCTGTGCTTTTTCAGTCTTGTCCTTCAGTTTCTACTCAGCTTTTCTTTCATGTCATGAGGTAAGAATAAGCTAAAACCTCTCAGTTTAAAAAATTATCAAGACTATCCTAATTTTACAAAAAATAAACAACTATGACACGTGCTATTTACTCACCAGATCACAATGTTTGAAGAAATTTAGTACGCTAAGAAAGCTGCAAAAATTTGTTATTCAAAACGGCAGCGATAGGTAAACAACCCACAAAAAATACACTAGCCACAAATACCTTCCAAGGTCTATAAAAAAATCTATTACCAAGGGAGGGAATTGCCTTAAAAATCTTACTCAAGGATTAAGCGAAATCAATGATTTTAACTTAAATTTCTATACTAAATTATAGGAAGGGAAGACTATTTTGGGTATGACCCCATTACAAAACACTTTCAATGTCCATCTGTTCTCTTCCTCTCCTCATACATAGCAGTGTGCGTGCAAACCCTATCCCTTTTACTACATTTAAAATAGATGGGAAAAGATGATGTCATCACATTTCACCTAGAAGAGAAGCAGTAATAAATAGTCTTTTGCAGTTGAATTTATGCTTTATGATAAAATATAACAGCTCTTTAAAAAGAAACATTTCAAAGTAACAGGAATGTTGGAAAGGTAAAATAAATTAATAGACTATGTTGTGAAAAGCAATCTACAAATCTTTATAATCCAATTCTCTCAACAGCTCCAATATGTGGTGAATGTCATTAAATTATCAATCTAAGAAAAGAAGCTGTCTTCAAGCTTAAATATATACGTTCTGTTTAGCCTGGAAATTTGGGAGCATTTAGAAAAAAAAAAAAAGAAACCACAACGTTTTGGGTTAGTGATGGTTTGGGTTATTTTAATGGTGTATTGTTGTTTCGGGTTTCTTTAGGGGGTTGATATTTTTAAAAGGAAACTGTTAACTGAGGACCCTTAAAAAACAGCTGATTTCATAACCTCACACCATAAGGCATACAAGGCATACACTACCAGATGCTATCTTTAACTAAATGCTAGTTTGTTTCACCAGTGTCTCTTCTTTCAGGAAGCACTTTGGTGAGGACCTACTCCCTTGAGGAAAGACAAACTGACTCCGTACAGTGTACCTCGAAGTCTCTCTAGAAGAAAAGGCATGTATTCAAATAATTAACATCCAAGGTAACAGTTCTGTGCATCGAAAAAAATCAAAAACAAAGAAAACCTAGACAAGCACCTCTTTAAAAGAGTAGCCTCTTGTACTTCATTGCCTGTAACCCACGTGAAAATAATCTTATTCCATCTTTAAGTCAAAAAAGAAAACAACTCGTTATATCGCGAGTGGCTCTTTCACTGCCTTGCCGTAAGCAAACCTTTGCAAAGTCACGAGATTTTTGCTCTGTCAAAAAAAAAAAGTATTTCTATGATGTATTGTAAATCTTTACCTCTCTCAATTGGGAGGTAGGTTTTTATGCCTTTCAAAATTTATTATATCTGCTTGACTGTGCTTTCCTAAAGATCCCCTTCAGCTTCTGTTCCAACTAGCAAGTGAAAACTCTCTCAAGTGCTGTAATACAAAAGGAATAGGAAAGAAATTCAGCACATGAACAGGGTAGACACACAATGTAGTGCAGTGCTTTGCAAAGCCCTACAAAGAACATTACAGCTGGATTCATGAAATATATGAATTCAAAGTACTTGCTATATAGGTCTTATAATTTATTAAAGTTTATATTATAAATAAAAGCATGAAGTCAGTCCCAGTTGACATGCATACGTTTCCAAAGAAGCCCTACAAACTCAGCAGAACCTTCAACCTCTTCTATACGTCTTTCCGACCCACGTCCTTATTTACTTTCACTACATGTTATTCAGGTTCCAACTCTAAAAAACCACTATGCATTTTTAAATTTTAATCATATGAGTAGTGCTGCTGAGCTTAAGAGGACCAATGCTACTAGCGTTACCTAGTGATGCACACACAAATGTATGAGCCGAGGGATTTATACTGCAATATCCTTGGGGCAAGGAATATGGATTTGTCTACACTTCACAAAGCAGCACATAATTTTGCTGGCAAACAGAAAATAAAGATTTCAGGTTTAAAATTCTCATAGATCACGAACGTGAAAGATAACCCCACGGTTACCCTATTACCAGCAAGCCCAAAGGGGACAGCAAAAAGCCCAGAAAAAGCTCTGTAACACGTCACATTGAAAGGGCCTCCATAGCTTTTTTGTCTGATGATGACAGTCAGGAAAGGCACTATGTAAACTATGATACAAGAATTTGTGATTAATCGGAAGACTAAACAGGCACCAATTTTTTCTGCTACCTTCTCTCAGTTTCAGCTACACTAACTGTTCCTTCCTTACATTGTTCTACTGTTTATTCAGTTAATAAAAAAGGAAAAAAACTACATAGAGGCACTATCAAATTCATTATTGGAGAAACAAGCAATAATTAGCCCAGCAATTAATTTTTCTCTCATATTTCTCTACATATGCGGCAATAAACATTCAACACTATTTCCAGACTTGAACAGTAAATTCATCCTTCGTATACAGAAAACGTAGCAGGAGGTGAAGGAGAACCTTGACAATTTTAATTACTGAGAAAGTTGTCTTGGATTTCTAAATTCAAACAACGTACACAAAGCAAGCAACATGTACAGAAACAGAAGCCAAGGCTATTTCAACAAAATTATACCTTCCTCATACATTAGGACTGCAGGGATTGGTTTCACTACCAAGCATTAGGAAGCATATCTCACTAACTTTCAAAAGATTAATTGATTAATACCATGACATTTCAACCACACGCAAAAAAAGTAACGCTACGCTATAGCAGAAATGTGCTATCAGTTCAACAGGGGTGATTTTGAGAGTTTAAGTTTATACTAACAGGATTTTTTCATGAGCTGAAAACAGTCTTAAACCATTACGTCAAATAACATTTATGTTTGAATTATGCATCTGTAATGTGTACCACACCACAAAAAGACAGACATGAAGCAAAAACATGACTTTACAGACACGGTTTTACCATCACACAGTATTGCTTTATAAATAATGCTGAAGTAAATGTAATCTGCATATAAATAATATTTCTTATATTAACTGTTAAATACATTGACAGAACCAAGCATCAGCAAAGCATTGCTTATCGTAAAAATATCTCTGCCTTTATTTTAAATATATAAACAAACTATTTATTTTTGTAACCACCAAAGCAGGCAGTTGACTTTTGATTTTGTGTGTGAGGAACACATGTCTACAAATAAAAGAAGAGGGGAAAAAGAAATAGAGGGAAGGAGGAAAAAAAGGCACAATTGAGCTTTCACACTATTGACAAGGCTTTTAATCCAGAAAAACCTGCCGTGTGAGCCAAGGCACAGCAACACAGTGTTCAGGCACATCAAGGAGAAACGCTTGTAAATTCCATTGGTCCAATGAGCAGAGACACAGTTTTCATAATTTTATCATTGTGCTCCACGGCTGAGCGGCTGTCAGGCCAATGGCAAAGCACAGGTTCCCATTTGAATGACATATGGGTTCACCCAACCAGAGAGATGTTAGAGCATTAAATACCACAAACAGACAGGACGAGAATACAAAAAGCCAAATTAGCGCTCGCACAACGGAGCACTCCGGCAGGGACCTGGCTGCTCCCGCCCAG
>NW_009724811.1:27932-59720 GCF_000703405.1 Apaloderma vittatum | reverse complement strand
CCGCCGGGCCCCGGGCATCGGGAATGCCACGTCCTCTGGATAACAGCCTCTCAGTTCATAAAAGTGAAAGACGCACTGAAAAATTGTACTTCAAAGGGCAGCGGGAAAATAAGAAAACATGGTGTTTTAAAACACGAGGAAATGTAGACCTAAGATACGTGGGGAGAGATGAGCGAGCAGGAATTACCGTTTCCCACAGCAGTTCTAAAAAGCGCCATGGAAAATACATTTTTACCTTTGTGGAAGGCTGTTCTTCAGACAGAAGTGTTTAACATGTTATATAAACATGTTATGCAGTGAAATGTAAAACACAGGGGGATTTTCATCACATTTATTGCATTTGTTAGCCAAAATGTAGTAGTCTTGTAATCACTGCTGCTGCTGCAGTAAAACACCTCAATAATATTAACAAAAAAGTGCTTTCAGCCAGGCTCATTGAAGGGGAAAGAGATTATATTGAACAACTTGGACTTAAACAAAACAAAACCAAATTAAAACCCCAAAGAACTGCAGAGGAGCACGCTCCATGAGAGCATGGGGCTGATTTTGACTGGCAATTCATCATCCCTTGAAATCCCCTTATGTGAACAAATCAAACCCAAGGCACATAAATTACCGAACGCTGCCTAAGACACGAGCTGTCCCCTCCCTGTGCAAGGCCACGGAGCGGTAGCCCATGAGCCACACAACGCTACCCATCCATGGGCAAGGTTCAGACTTCAGGGAGCTGATGGGGGAATTGCACGAGTGATTTTCAGGCTCTGGTTGAAAAACCCAAGTCAAGAAGCTCGCCATCGTGGTGTATAACAAACACCACCCTTGCACAGTAGGGTTTGCAAAAGCGAAGGCAGAGAAGGAGCGGCACTCGGGCAGCCCAACAGACCCTGCCTGTTCATGGCAAATTCCTGGGTGAGAAGGAGGGGGCACCCTCGCTCCTGCCCCTTGCTCTGCACCCAGTTGGCTGCAGCCTCCCCACAGCTCCCAAGGACTCAGGGGAGTGCTAGAGGTGGTGCCTTCCACCGACTTCATGGGAATTTTTTCTTCTCAGTCTTTCTGTGCTCTATTTTCACTCCACAGATCTCTCTCTAGACATGGTCTCTTCGGATTTATTTTATAATACCAGGATCCTCTTCTATTTGTACTGCATTTTTCCTGCTCTCACTTGTTTTACCCTTTCAATACTACCGCTGTTACTGTGTCTGTGCAGAAGACTTGGGAAACTTCATTGGGATTTGCGACATTCTCCAACAATAAACTGTGATGACCAGGTGGGAAGATCATCATCAGGCAAACAAAACAGATTCAAAACAGATATTTATATAGAGGGTCCCGGTTATTACTGCAACTCAGAAGTCAGCAACGGTCTCTTCCCAAACAAGAAATAACTAACCAACAAAAGCAGCAATCCATAATAATCTTTATTAAGAATTCAACGTACATTATATTTTAAATGGAGGAATTTGTACTTCACTGGCAAAAAGCTGGTTTGCTTCTTCTTGAAAAAAAATTAATACTTTTTAGGGCAACAAAGAACTATTAGGAAAAACAATAATAAAACCAAATTTTTCCTTTAAAATTCCAGCATGACACTACTACCTGCCACCTCTTATTTTCAGCATCTCCACACACATCAGCTAGTAGATCCCAGTAAATTGTATTACAGAAGAAAATCTGCCAAGGTACTTCTGAATCTGTTTTGTCCGAGAAATCTACATTCCAGCAGGATATTCATTTGAACACATGCAACCACTATCCTCCCACCTTCGTTTATGTAGTTACTTAGTAAGAACCTATTTCAGGACTAAGTACATCAAAATACCAGAAGAAAGCCCCGCTGACTCAGGAAAAAAAAACAACACCACCAAACAAATCCATGTAAATATTTCCCTAATTGTTCTTCATATAAGCAAGCAGTAAACCACCTGAAAGGATAAGATGAAGAGCAAATGAATCAAAGACTAAGAAATGCATTCCTTAGTTATTTTAACATCTAACAGTAGGAAATAATTTCAAAGCTACTAATACACGCACAGAGCAGTGCTGGCAAAACACAAGAAAAGTGGATATGAAGCAGAACTGTCAGTGATGTCCTCCTTAAAATACTATCTTAGAGAACAACTCTCGTACCCTCTAGGCTAATCCATTCCCATGCTCTGTGCTGGAAGATGATACTCATATTAAAAGATCCATCAAAGCCCGCTCTACCTCAGACAAGGAAAGAGAAGGCAGCACAGCTAATGGAGAGAAACCCTCCGAGCCCTAGGCAGAGCAGCTCTCCCCTTGCCATTATCTCTCCCCACTCCACCACGCTAAGGGAAGCTGGCAAACAGAGACACAACTCCCAATTCAAAAAATGCAGGAGCTTTCAAAAAAGCTTAGGAAATGGGGAGAGTAAGGCTGAAGATTATTAGGGTCTTCAGAGCTCAGCAAAGTGCAGGACTGAGGGGTCAAAAAAATAAAATCAGTCTCTACGGCGCAACAAAATAAAAAGAAACGTGAATAATACTTTTCTTCCTTAAAAGCTAAATTTTTAGTTGCATGGCTGCAGATTTCTATGCCTGATATGGAGATGTGAAAACTCCTGAGAGTTAATTTGGGGTGGTTTGTTTTGCCTTTTTTTAAATAAAGTGCAGTACCAAAGCATGGCAGAAATTAAGAGTGTTTTTGGAAATTTTCAATTCAGAATGAAATGAATTTTTTACACATAACACACAGAAAAGAAAAATCAAAGTCTGTCAAAACAGAAAACTGCAGAAGTAACAAAATTTGAATAGTTAGATTTGAGTAAAACTGTCGAGGATGTACAAGTTATAGTTTACAACTGAACAAATCTTGAAAAGCAAAACACTATTCTGAAAAAAATTGAAATATAACTTTTCAACCTCATTCCCCAAATATTTCTTTTGAAATCAATTTTCTTTCAAAGACACTTTAACTATGACAAAAATCCATTCCTTAGCAGTAAACTATACTCGCCACATTTTCCAACAGCTTACAGGTATGCAAACTAATACACTGCAGTGTAATGTCCTACTTAGGTAAAATATGGAAATACTCAAAATTAATAGGGACTTAATAAAGATAAAATTAATAAGGACTTGCAACAGACTTACACGTCACAAAGATAAGCACACTGAGTTAAATTTATACAACATTATAGTTTCATTAATGTAGTGTCTGGAAACCCATAGGCAGATACACACTAAACTGAGTCAGAGGGGAACACGACTTTCTTGGATGTTAAGAAAACTTTAACAAGGAAAAATGCTGCCCCCATCTACAGAGCTTCAGAACACTGATGGACCCTTTCTAACTCTGTTTCTCTGGAACGTAAGAAATTAAGACATCAATAAAATGAACAAATCATTCTCATAAATTTAATGAGAATGGAGTTACGATTTCACTAAATCAACTGGTATCCTCTTTCCAAAACTACCCCAGAACCAAAGTCACCAAAGACTCCAAGAGCACCGGTCAAAATGTTTCTGGGTCAAGAAGTAACGCAGCTTCATGCTCAGCGTTTGGGCTGCACAGCTCAGGGTTTTTTCAAAGACAAGATTTCAATCAACCTCCAGCTCCGAGGGAAATGAAGCCTCACTCAGCTATTGCTTCTCCCACCCCGGGGCAGCCAAGCCCCTGAGTGAATATCGCCTGAACTCCTGAACAAACAGGTATCACAATAAAAAAAAAAATGTATAAATGTGTATCATCATTCATCAGAGCATACTTTAAAAAAAAAAAAAAAAAAAAAGAAGGATTTCTGTTTCAATTTTTAAGGACAATATCCGACCACTCGCATCCCCTTCTACTCCCTGACCTAATTTGTGTAATGGATGGAAATGGTAAGAGCTCTGTGCTTTTCAACTGATGACCCAGCAGTACTTAGCAGAGTGACAGAAAAGATCACAACTGGAGAGGGGGTGGACAGAAGGAAGCACATTAACAAGCAGTGATGCCTGTACCTCAAAAAATATCTTGTTTATCATAAGCTGCAATATTCAGTTACAAAGCTCTTTCTAGGTTAGGAGTATACTTGGAAAAATACTCTGTACTTCTGCTTTCAAATACAATGAGACAAACAGCAAAGTCCCACAGGAAGACAAACAATTCTGAGGCATTCACCCAGAAAAAGTAAGGTTTCAGGTATTAGGATGTAAAACTGCACTGAAAACACAGGCTAGGCAGAAAACTAATGATAATTTGATAGACATGATTAAAAAAACACATGGATAGACGGCAGTCAGTGTCTATTATTACAAGGCTTGGATGGGATAATTTTAATTAATGTTCTACCTAAACTCTTACTTCAATAGCTACTAATTAACATTAAGAACTACCAGCTATATCCGCAGATTAAACATTTCTCCCCACCCCAAAGACTCAATTTTAGAAGCTGCTTCCACGACAAATTATTTGTTATACTGTTTATGGTACCATAGAAACCTTTACATCCTTTTAAATTTGTGGTAAGATCCTTTGATGTAGGTCCTTTAAAAAAAAAACCTTGTTGAACAGACACTCACAAAACAAATGCCTCTTTACTGTATGCTGAAAGTGTGTGAAAAAGTCAACATGCTACATAACTTTATAGCAAAATTAGAGGACTCCCAGTATTTGATGCAATCTTCAGACTGACTGAAATCCTGCAGCCTTCTCTTTGCTTCTGAATACACTTAGGAATAGAGAAATAAGAAAGACCTTGTCTTGAAGATGCAATTTTTTTGTAGATTGATGTATTCTTTTTTAAAGGGATATAATTTTACAATCCCTCACAGGTGAGATAGTGGGTTTAATATCTAAAGGAAAGTACATATTTGTCTTTATGTCAATCAACATGAAAGAAAAATCACAGGGAAAGTAACAATAAAATACATGCACTGCAAGGATCCATCTGCATTCCTATTTTGTGGCTCAGATTTGATGTATTATTTGCTGTACTCAGAAATGTAGTATTTTTGTATGCACACACATAAATCTTAACAGAAAGATCTTATTTCAGTCATGCTGATACTATTTTTAAATTTATTTAATACTCAGCTATAAAAGGCAAACACTATTTTATAATTGTAAAGGACATCACAGTTGACAAATATTCCTAATGGAAAACACTATTCAGAAGGATAAAAGAAAAATTCCTTTAAAAATCAATAGAGTAAGACAGATATGTACAGAGTTAGAAGAAACTAATAAACAAATTGCAACAAGAACAAAAGTCTCACCAGTTTCACACACACACACACTTTGTCTCAGTCATGTTTTCCCCGCAGTATGGTGAATTTAGCAGAAGCTACACTGTGTATATCTCTGAGATGCTTTAGTTAAGAATTTTTACACCTGTTTCGAGATAGACAGATTTTGGTAACAATTCTATAGGTCTGCAGTTTAAAAAAAAATAAAACCAAACCATAAAATTCTAGTAGAGAGTATCTTTGAAAATAATTTTACCCTATTCTCCTGCAAGAGAGAATCTCCAATTTTATGTTGCTTACCTGAGAAATTCCGTGAGAACATATAGGTTACAGTATAGCCAAAACAATAGCATTGTACAACTATATGCTACCTCTCTCCTAAGAAACAGTGAAGAACAAAAAATGAGTTTAAAAACAATGAAACTCTGTGCACCAATTATGATTAAAAAGTGACTATTAGCACAGCTACAATACTGCAGACAAAAATTTTAACAACATTTGCTTTCTCCATCTGTTGTCTTTGAAGACTTACTTCATCAGTGAGTCAGATTTTGGACAACATTTGATGTGGCGCCATTTAAAAAGAAAGAGAAATGAGAAGTAAGAAGAGATTATATGAAATAAATTCTGCCACAATTCAAGGCAGATCTGGAACATGGCAACAAATTCACTTCAAATAACAGTCTGCCTGATGTTTCGATTGTTAAGACTTACTTAGAAAATGTGAAGAAAAAAATTTAAGCTTTCCA
Source organism: Apaloderma vittatum (assembly GCF_000703405.1). Lineage (NCBI taxonomy): Eukaryota > Metazoa > Chordata > Aves > Trogoniformes > Trogonidae > Apaloderma > Apaloderma vittatum. The sequence continues at coordinate 53,782 of NW_009724811.1, read as the reverse complement.
AACAGTCTTAAGGAACATAAGATTCTAGTGCATGCAACGTATTTTAAGAAAAGTAATAGATACATGAATTTAATGATATTATTCTGTGTTTGCCTATTGCTGTTACACACAGAGGAGCAATCGTACGCTGGTAGCAGATCTGTGTCATTAGAGTGACTTCTGCAATTTTTCTTTTCCATGTGTAAAAGCCATTGTACGTCTACAAAAGCGGTAGGGAGAGAGAGCCAACTGCTACAGTTTTTACCCTTGTTATTTATCTTTGCAATCAATGCTGCACAGGTTCTTCTCTCTACCAGAATTAAGGAGAAAAATAAACATTTCAAATAGCAGGATGGAGCAGACAGCATTTTGGCAAGTGCATCTCCTGCACAGAGACCAAGTTCACAAGGTAAGAACGCACTGACAGCATATTTTCTTTACAAAACAAAAGATTTACTAGCCTCTCTATTAGGAGTGCCTACCTAAACAATGCTTTTCTAACAGGCTGCCAAAACATGCCAAATCAAAGCCAAAACTTCTTGTACAGTGACCTCATTACTCCTCACAAATGGGACTGTCGAAGAAAAATCCTATGCTAATGCATTTTATAATAGTTATCAGTCAGTCGTCGTCCTTCTCAATACATCTGGTTTGAGAAGCCAGACAAAGCATTCTGACAACATGCTGTTCCACAAACCCAGAAGAAAATAATGGAAACCTATCAATTTATTTTAAACATTTATTAGGTCCAGAATGGAACTGCTGGAGAGAACAGCGCAGGGCACTGCCACACAGCTTTGGCAGACCCAGTCACAGCCACCAAGATGTCTTGTTCAAGGACACAAGACTTAACTAGCAAATTATTTTCAAATTATCCTGACTGTGGCAATGCAGCAAAGCAAGTTGATCCGTCAAGTGCCAGAGATTCACTCTCCTCTCCAACCTACCAGCACACACCCCACACTTTTTTGCAGAGTCCCTGCACCAACCTCGCCTTGAGCTGAGCCATTTTGGTGCCCTAAACTAAGAGAAAAATAAGCCTCCTCCCTGACTTCCCAATTTAAAAAATAAAAAGGAAAAAGGAAAAAAAAAGAAATCAAATTCTCCCACCCATTCTGAGAAATACCACTGTGCCAGCAAGGTACTGTACTGATCTATAGGGAAAGCAGAAGATCCAGACTGAATCAGCGTGCCACAAGGAAAACTGTCCAAAACTTAAGGAAACTGTTTCCCATATCTCCTGTTTCTGACTCAGATTTGTAACACCAGCAAAATGTCACATAACATCTATATGATTGACGAACACTGTATTTTGCACCCTGCAAAGCACAAAAAGCATAAGAAAATCTAAGAAAAAAACCCCACTTCACCATCCAAGATATGTGAAATACTTATATACACATCTATACTTAACACAGACATCCTCACTGAATTTTGTTATTCTTTAGTCCATCTGGAAACCTTAAGTAATTTGTAACAATGTATAAAATCTATTGGTGAAGCTGACAGATATTATCACCTGAGCAGAGACAGCATATTAAATCTTTTGTTCAAATCTATGGCAGAGCTATGAAGCCCACCACTTACCCTCAGTACTTTGGAACACTCCCCCTGTACAGAATTACATTTTGCCTGCTTATCTTCTCCTACTGATTTAGTTTGCTAAGTATTTTTCCCGTTTCCTTTCTTCCAAGTATGTTGTAATGTGTCTAGCACGTTGTAGCTTTTTAAGCACTTGGGTAGTCAATGCACACACATAATCCAGTTTTCAAAGTCATAACGTGCCTCGAGGGATGTGAAAGGTGTTAGGAAAAATAAATAAGGCAGCAAGAGTTTTTGGTTCAGCCAACCAGCCTGAAGTTACATTTTTCTAAGTACTTGTATGTGTTCTTAGCCACTTTTAAGCATGTGTTAAAAGCACAGAAACAATAAAGAATTTGTAGCTTTTCTGTAAGCCATGAAAACCTCTGTAGGTCCCCGGTGCAAATGCAGAGGATAACAAAGAAGAAAGACGGTCACCTTCTTACTACTAACTGGATTCGGGTATTCAGCCTACTTAAGTTATTAAGCAGTAACTTACTTCGGTGGCTAAACCAAAACCAGTATTTAACAAACTCAACAAATTTACATCAAAAGGTCGCTGAAACCACTGGCAGAAAAAAAGCCAAAAAGTATCTGAAAGTTAGAGACTATATAAATTATTCTTTAAAACTCTGTTATTAGGATATTGCCAGCACTCTTCAAACATAAAAGGCTGACATCTTTTTTGTTCAAGTTCAGCCCTGCATGTCTAGATGGTTACAAAACCAAACAATAACATTTTAAATGTTTTCCTAAAGCTTTGTATTTCAACAACAGTTTTCTGAAAGATGCAAGTGTCTTGCAAGCGAAACATCTCCAAAACAACCCAAAACAGTTGCAGAAAACAAGGAGGGATGAAGGAGAAAGACAAGCTTAGATGTTTAAAATATTGCCATTACTAAGGATATCAAGGTAAAAACTGAAGGGATGAATTGAAGGTACGCTCAGTGCTCAAAGCACATTTCTGAAATACAAGATAACAATTTGTCAGAGAACATATTCTCTTTATCTCCCTCAGAGGGTTGCAAGATTATTAATCTTCAGAGCACAAAACACTGCAAAACTACAATTCCCGATGTACCCTGCAGCCCATTCAATTACCACAAAGACCTGAGTCCTTCCTAAGAGGAGGTGGATTAGTTTTAAGAAAACATAAACCTAGCTCTGCTTCGCAGTTCCCAGCTTAGTGGCTGGATATGCATTTTTCCCATACTCTGTGCCTCTTGCAGAAAAAGAGACAAAGAATTAATCAGCTGCGAGAGGCTGAAAAATATTTTTGGTTTCCTGTGAAAGAACGATCTCAAGGTGATACTGCAAGTACATAATCACTTTTGGAACAGATTTTGGCATTGCCTTCAACACAACCTTAGGTGGTATTGAAACAGGAAACTCGGAGCAAAAGGGTATGTTAGTGGGTTTCCACTATCCCCCAAAATGCTTCAGCTGACCAACAGAAGAAAAAAACCCTCAAGCTCGAACAATGAAGTGGCACTTGCGAGCAGGAACAAAACTTCCTGGTGTGGCTCAGAAAATAGGATCAAAACAGAATAAACCCATGCTTCTCTTCCCTGGGTCTACAATCACACCCACAGTCCAGCGCTCTGCAACCTTGGAGCAGCTTTTACTGACGGGGAAAATTTCTCATCTGCAGCTGTAAAAGAAAGCACACACAGAGCACACAGGCGTGCGTACATATGGATGACAGGATCTGAGACAAGCTCATCCTTTCCAGGCCTGAGGTTACAGCTACCACACGGGGGTTTGATGCGACACGTCACAGTCATGACTAACAGAGCTGAAACATCTCAGCTTCAGCTGAAACATCTCTCGTGTTGGTATTTCCAGAAAGTTAAATGTGGGGAAAGGAAAGAGGGGAGGTTGGTTTCAGCAAAACATTTTATCCCCATCGTATGGTTTGGCTGAGCTTCATGACTTCAAGTCTATCCCACTCCCCAAGCTCAGGCACGCTGAGGGGTGAATAACTGGACGGAGCAGAGGGACACCCACATGACCGAAGCACAATTGGTTCTGGCTGCACCAACTTGCCACCAAAGCCTTCATGGTGTCCAGCAACGGTAGAAAATATGTAGTTAATTGCCAATGAAAGCAAAGCTCTCTCCAACATGAGCCACCAGAATGCACAAACCATCACGTAAAACTGATGAATTACATTTACTGCACCCAGTACTTCTGCAGAACGAAGAAAAACACCCACATCACACAGGAGACCACTGTCACTCCATGGAAAAGCAAAAGAGAAGACAGCTTGGAAGCACACAGGGGAACCACCTGCCACCCACAGAGAGGACAACGGGTCTCACCCAGGAGGTGGCCAACAGTGGTTTGTCCCACCAGAGCCCCAGAGGCTCAAAACAAGTCAGATAATAAATTCTACCTTGCAGGAGACAGAAACACCTGGAATTCGGTGCCTGTGCCAGTACCCACCCCACCACTGAGCTAACCAGGAGAAGGGGGCAGATGACATACACCAAATTTACTGCCTGGTAGTGTAAAACCATTAACTTATCTTACAGCTATTTTATCGGCACAACCCCCATTCTCTAACAGTGCTTTTTCCTGACTAGGAGAAATTATTGGGCAGCTTGTGCTGTTTTCCCATCATGTTTCAGTTCCAAACACCATCTTCCGTCAGTTTATTCCCATTCAACCCAAAGTGACTGTCAACACCAATGCAGATTACCTGTTCATTTTTTGAATACTCTGATTTTGAGAGGAGTTGCCACCTTCCCTACTCCTTGAACTTGAAAGACTAATCAAACCCAAGCAAAAAAAAAAAAAAAATTTTAAAAAAGGAGACCAAACCATTAGTAGATTAAAGCTTGGCATTACAGGAACTATATTCTGCACGTCATCGAACTTTTTACATTTTACTTTGCCTGAGAAAAGTCAAGAATTGGGGAAAATGGAAGAAAAAACACAAACAAAAAGGCGAAAAAACCCCAAATAAACTAAACAAACCACCCCATCTCGACAATATTTTATCTGTATATAAACATTTTGCACCGTAAGTATGCACATTCTGTTCTTCTCTTCCTGCTTATTCTACTGAATTTTAGCATTTACCCAGCAGAAGGGATCCTTTCTTGAGGTGCTGAATCCTCACCTCCTAGCACCCACAAACTTGCATCTGCACTGGAAACACCCTCAGAAGGCAGCAAAATCCAGTAAAGATTGTGGGAAAGCACAGGAGGGTTAAAAAGAAAATAAGGAATCCCTGGAAATGGTCCTGCGTTGCAATTATGTAACTCAATATCAAAGGTGCGAAAGCTAGAATGAAAATATTTGATGTGACAGCTCTTCACCTCAGTTGTAGCATGCCCTATCTAAATAGCAGGAGAGCAGATGGTAATTTTCAAGCACATTTAGACCGGAATGCAAACGATACTTAAAAATAAATACATAAATAAACAAATAACAGCACACATGGAATAAATAAAGCAAAGCATGTGTAGGGGGAGAGAATGTCTTACTAGGCTAACCGACATAGCTGGAGAAAAAAAAACATCACCGCACACAAATTTATAGTCGCACAAGCCCTTCTTCAGATCTGACATTTACAATTTATTTCTAATCTAAACCACCAAATTGTAGAGCAACACAAAGATGCATGCACTTGTCCTGGCAAAAGCTTTGAAGTTCATTGGTATTACATCTGCAACTCAGTAAGCTGTGAAAACTCTGTCCTTTCAAATGAAGCAGCTTTTGAATACTTGTTTTGAAAATTTTAAGTGAATAAGCAGACTGCATAAAATTGGTTCAAACACCCATTGCTACCTAGAGATTTATGCAACATCAGATGCACCCTCAAACTCCAAATTATTCTGAAGATAAGAAGCAATAAATCTTTCCAACGTTAATAAAGACTGCTTGCTCCACAGCTAATACTGAATAGTTTTCCAACTGTCCAATCAAATAAATCAATATCCAGGGTCATGGCAGAGGTGGATTTGTGAGCTATACATGGTCTGTATTTAATTGTCACAGCAAATCCCAGATTTAAAGCATCACTACGGTTGACAGAGTCAAAACCAGCCAGTGCTGTTACGAAGAGTGGTGCCTACCGCTGCCCAGGAATCTACGCTGTCAGGATGTTTCTGGACAAGGAGATATATATGGAGATATATATACGACCATATACATGCATATATATAATACCTCCATGTGTATGTGTGCAGCTATATTATACCAAGAATAAAATTTAAAGCACATGAGAAGACAGAAATACATGGTGAATTGTTCTTAAGGATCTACTAACCACCGGTGTGGCTGTTGGAAATAAAAGAGATGCCCACCCACACCTTTCCCGATTCTCCACACCCGTAGGGGAGGCCAAGATGTTTTTCTGTCGGTCATCTTTTCAGGATTGGCACTTGTTCTCAAAGGCAAGTAAATGGCAACCTACCACTGACAACTTAATAGAAACTGCTACAACTTTTATGCTTAAGTTGCCCGTATTTTTACAGAAAAACAAGCAGTTTGCCCACTTAACTAAACAGAACTTCTAAACCTGTTTTTACGCATGCTGTTCTAATATGCTACACGCACATACATGCCCGCCCCAGTACACCAATCTTCCAGGGTTACAGTAACATCCTGTCAGTAAATTGCGAAAGAAAATGTAAAACTAATTGTGCCTCAATAAACCCATGAGCATTCTTACTTCAATAATCGCGACATACATCACTCCAAAACCTTGATGCAACAGCATCTCAAACGTTGTCCAGAGCAACAGCACCTAAAATTAACAAGCTCCTCTGCCAGCGTAGCTACATCTCCCAACCACGCCCTTGTCAGTTGATGTCACCACCACTCAACGCTCCTCTCCCTGGCGCAGTCACACCACTTTTGTCAACCCACTGTCCCGCACTCCTGCAGACACCTGCCAGACTCTGCACTGCACATGTCGTCCCCTGTGTATGTCTCCGTCGGTTTCTACTTCTCCAGGTCGTCTCCACACCTTCTCCTATGATGCTACGGCCTTAAGCACGAGCTTGCAAGCAACACAGCAAACTCCTGCTACCCTGAAAACAAATCTAGAACCCTGGTGCTGGAGGCGGGCAGTTTCTCATGATGGCAACAAGGCACATTTTGACCTGAAATCAGTTGAGACAGAAGAGATTTCAAGACAAGACTGTATTAACAGGAAAATAATTTTTAAAAAATAGTAAATAAAAAATTGAGTGCTGAGATAAAAGCAATTAATTGCTGCGTCTACAGCTCAAGTGTTTCCACCTGATGTGCAAGAGCACATTTGTTCAAAGCATGCTACTGGCACATTTAAAACCTGGATTTCACTTCCATATTTTGTGATTCCACAATTTCTGCTCAATAAACATTATTTGGATAAAGTGCTACTGAATATGCAGCATGATGTAGGTATTTTATCGTTTATTTGCAAGTATCATGCATTTTACAATAAATTAGCATAACAGTTCAGCAGCAGAGTCAAAATTTGTACCCAAGCATCCTAATTACCAGGATTCTTTCTATATTCCAACTCTAACGCGCTATCTCATTTGCTCATTAGTATGTAGTATACATGCATTACTAAAAGCACACAAAAATGAAATTATGATAAATATATAACTACAGTTACATTTTTATTAGGTTTACAGAAATTTGAAAGAGAACTGAACTATTACAAGCAAAACTTAAATATAAAATCATAAGAGATTGTGTATTAAGTTTAATTTATTCTCCAAAATACCCCAGAAAGTTCTAAAGTGACAAATTATATTTTATATAAAAACTAGTAATAACTGTCTATTCATTGTCTAGAAGAACTAGAGCTTATTATCTGAAATAATAACTTGAGTATATTGTAACATGGCTCCCAGGCATTAAAAAAATATAAAGCCATTTATTAGCTATTAATAGAGCCAGACTAAATTGATATGATTAAGTCACAGTTTAATCTACTGTACAGTTTTATGAATTTGTTTAACTTGCTTCCTTGTGGTCAATTTTCGAAAGCAAACTGTTAATCAAACCATTTTAAGACCCTTACTTGCAAAGCACACCAAGACAGAGGAGTGCTTAGTATGCGTACACTTGTACACATTCTCATAAGGAAATCTGGTAAGGTAAGCTTTTCTTTATTTGTACATTTTTGATTTCATAACATGTAGTGAGAATCAAAATGGATGGTTAAGAAACATACAAAATGCAAAAATCATTCTCTAGAAGTGCCTCATGGAACTGCAGTAAAACCTAGGCATCCACACCTGACCTCATTCCCTAGAAAAACTCTCAGAGGTCTTCAGTGGGACACATTTGGGAAAGAAAACAAATTTAAAAAGAACAGGGGAAAAAAAAAAAAAAGGAGCTTCACAGTTTAAAGGGGCTTTACGGAACTGGATCAAGTCAAATTCACCAAAAAATACCTGTCTGAGTCTCCTGTTGAGAAGTCCTCCTTATGAGCTGGTTAATGCTTCCTGCAGCCACCGTTGCCCACAATTTGGAGACCACGGCAGCCCACACACCAACCAGTCTGCTGGCTGGCTGCTTTTATTATCCTGTTTGTGATTCCAAACAGACGCACAAAATAGCATTTCTGTTTTTCCTGAATGCTTACAGTTTACCTGGGGTGTTTTAAAGGAAGCAAGAAGGCCTTCAATACCTCTAGAAGGCATTTTCGTATCTTCTACATGCATTTTAAATTTCTTGCCTGATGGCAAACACCTCAGGCATAGAGAATCCATCTCCACAAAAAGCATCCACTTTTGCAGAATTAAGAACCGCTTGACATTATTTTCAGTATTTAAAGTTCCTAATTTCTGAAGGCATATCTGCATGCTACAGGTTTAATAAACTGACCAGACTGTTGGAACAAGAGATTCACTAGAGAAAGAAAAACAAACAGGCTGATTGCAATAATGCAGAAAAGTGATTTCACATTCATGTCACTCAATACTTTAAAGATCAACTTAATTATGAGATCTTTTGGGGTTATTTTGATCATTTGAAGATATTCTGCAACATTTGAAGGAGACAGCAATCCTTACATGGCATCCCCATGAGGCCACAGTTGTCCAGTCAATGTGTTTTCCTTGTCTGTGAAAGTATAGCCCCTGCTATATACCTGTACACTGGACTGAAAATTTCTTTAAAATTTCTATACCACATATTCAGTTATACACAGATTCAGGCCGAGAGATCTCATCCTTTTATTCCATTCTTGAGTACTCTTAGGATCAACCACATTCTTCAGTTCACTGCAGCTACTGTAATTCCTTATTTGAGCTCCATCTCCATTAGCCATTTTGAGGGACCAAAAACCAGATCTAGTTTTCCAGTATCACTTTCTTTTTCTCAGACAAATATCAAATAATGCTTTTAAACTGTAGGACTGCACAAGGAACTTGCCCTCAACTGATTATCTACCGTGACCTTCAAAGCCTTCTCTGCCACTGCTTTTTCAGAAGAAAGTCATATCCTGTAAGTAAGACCTGCATTTTAGTTCCTAGATCACAGTGGATTTATTCAAATCAAAGTATTGTGTATTACTTTGATTTTATCTTCATCTGAACTGGAAAGCAGGAAAATATTTTAATCTGATGTTGGGGGTTTTTTTATTATTTTAAAGAAAGCTTTAGTCTCACTGATTGGTAACTATTCCATTTTGTCTTATTCTTAGTTCTAGCTTTCGCGCTAAGCTTGGCAAGTCTTTTTGCTAACCAGACAAATATTTAAATGTCCACACACACTTATTTAAGCAATTATGTACTTAAATAAATATTTATTCAGTTCTTAAATTTAAACATGCTTACTACATTATAAAAATGGTAAATGGGAACATTTCTTTCTTACCAGATCATTTTTTTTAATTCACAATTAGGGCTTATTTATAGTTGAAGTAATATGACTCCTTTTAAAATGTGTCTTCATTAAAGAAACCATATTAAAATAAACTTGATCCACATTCAAAATATTCTTGTTAAACAAAACGAGAAATAGCTTCAAGAAGCTTCTAGTTCTAAAATTCTGACAGATGCTGGAGACACAAACAGCAGGAGGGAATTAAGTTTTTCCTCAATTATTCATTTAGTAAAAAAACCTTTAAGCCATTTCCAAGCATAATCCACAGGAAAAAAAAAAAATTCCTCTCAACCCACTTAGCTTATGACCACTCCCATCTTTGTGTTGCTGTCCCTCTAGAAGTAACAGACACATGTTTGTATGTGTACACAGTATATTAACCAATCTATGCACATCCATGGCCACAGATTTTATGTTGTTGTTTATCTGAACTCAATTCATTCTGCATACAACACTACTAAAATCAAGCCACGGTCCTTACAAGTAAAAAAAACACTCATTTACTTCTGCGACCAGTTCTTCTTCATCTGCCTTTGAATTCCTCAGTGTCAGAGACTATGTTTTTTCAGACAAATTGTTGCCTGCATTTACACAAACACAGTTTCTATCAGAAATACTGGCAGCAGGTGTTCAGTTCCTGCTGCCCCCGCTCCCCACAATGCAATTAAACATTCTTAAAGGACTGGTCATCCTGCTTCTACTTCATTTCAGTGGTATCTAGTGGGTACTAGCTAGTACTCTCATCTCCCTCCTTCTCTGCCAGGACAGTAACTCAGAAGCATTTAATATAATTTGCTTTTGAGTACTCACTGATTCAGAAATACATAATATCGCTCTTGATATAGAGTACCACTTTCCCTCCCCTTCTACCCATTCAATTCTCTTTAAATAGGTTATAACCGTTTATTTTAACATTCCAATCCTGTGAACCTTCCCACTAGATTTCAAGTAATACCAAGTAGATGAAATTTGTAATTGTAAATGAGAAATTTCAGCTCCTCTTGTTTATTGCCCTGGCTGCCAGCATTAGAGTATAAGCAATTACGTGGGGGGCGGGGTGGGAGGGAAAGCCAAAGCAGGGTGTGGTGGTGCGCGTCCCTCCTGTCACGTCTAGGTACGTGATTTAGATTTCAACGTGTACTTACGTGTTCCTGTAATCGTACCCTCCACATCCATCGCCCCAGCTAAGAGCTCTTCTACCAGCCCAAGCCAAAGTGCCCCCCAGCAAATCGCTTCTCCAGCTACTAGATGGAACCCAGCCAAAGAACATGCTCCCTTCCCTTTGCAGATGATACCAGCTTCTCCAAAACCCCAAGAGCTTCCTACACTGAATTATTCACCCTACCAGCAGGTCACTTCCAGGATCTTTGTTTCCATCCTGCTTATCAAGAACGAAGACTTTTTGAGCACGTCAACTGCTCAAATGCTTCTGCCTCCTTGCGACTAGCATCAAAACCTTACCTTACTCATGTGAAATCGTCCAGCGAAGCTGACTGACAGGACAGCCAAACGTGGCTGGGGGGCAGGAGAAGGGGAAGAGGAGGGTGCGAGTTTTCTTGCACTAAACTAGCACTGAACGTAAGCTGTGGGTTTTCTTATATCTCATGGGAACTTCTGAGACTTGGCAATGTCCCTTGGTCATCATCTTATGGGAGTCAAAGAAGCCTCAGGAGTGTGAGCCATACTTTCCTATCTTTAGGTCAAAAAAAGCCTGTCTAGGTGGATTTTCTGGCCAGTGGAGCAATTCAAGCATTACAGCTCCAAAGTTCTCCAATCCCACGGCATGGATTTAGTCAGCTTATTTCTGCTACCTTGAAATTTCTGAGATAGTCTATCATTTTGTTTGATATCAGAAAAAAGAAGCCACTGCTTCAACATGCAGTATGGTTTCAGGAAGTATCATATCCTAAGTCTGTGGTACTCAGGGTGTCCAAAGGTATGACAAGGAGTCAAGTCCAGGCAAAGACTCAAAACTACACTAGCCAGTCACACACCATCAGCAGCTTCATTCAGGAAAAAGATTATCAATTTTCTAGGGGGAGGAGTTTGGATTTTTATTTTGTTTTCCTTAAGATTTGCATTTGTACACTTATTTTCACATGATAACTCCTTTTCTCAGTAAGTTACCAAAACATACCTCCAGCCAAATGACTGCTCAATCAAGCTGTATTCTTTGCCCAGATTTTTCCACAGCCCTACTGTCACTGCATTTACCTCAGTTGTCTTACAAGCAGAAGGGAGGCCTTTGAGACAGATCAGCTCAGAATCTCTGCAGTTTTCCACTAAATAACTTCACGAAGGGACAAGTTGCCGCCGGAAGGGCTGGTAGCCTCTTCCCACTGCCGGTGAAGGCTGCTGTTCCTGCCGAATGGGAAGCCTCCTGTGCCTCCAGCTGGAAACCACAGCCATTAAGGGCAAAATTGACATGAATAGCACGACTTTAGGCAAACTTCACTAAAAATCATGTAAACCAACGGGAGCGCTAGTGGCTAGTGGTGGCCTTCCTGAGCACACACAAGGCTTCAATCGGAATCCCCCAAGCTATATATACAGTCTCCTCCCCCAGAAGAGAGAGCAAACAGAAGACTGACCACACATTGACAACACCTCTATCCAGCATGAGGTTTCAGGCTTCCTTTATTCATTTATTTTTCCATGGGAAAACACCGTGTAACTAGCAATATTAACATAGCAATAAGGACAAATATCTATATCGCTGCCGCAGCTGACAAATGTATTTGTAAGGCTCATTTCACCTGCAGCTAAACAGAGAAAGTTGCCCCAGGATGGGGAACCTTAAGAAAAAAGACAAGAAAAATCCCTCAAGGCACACAGATACACTGTTGTATGCCGCTTGCTCCAATAAGCGCTTACACTGACTTCAATCGCAGGAAAAATTATGGGACAAGAGTGAATTCACGTCCTTTCGAGAGGCTCTATCCCCCAGTTCATTCTGCCTTTTTCAGCACAATTGGGATTTTCACAGTGTATCACATTCCAGTGTCTGAATATCTCAGTTTCCAAAACAAGATGTTAACAGCGTAGATAAAGAACTCCAGCAAGTGTGCTAGAACAAGACTATATTTTTTCAAACACTGTTCAAATATCAGCTACGATCTCTTGCCAAGTGTATGAAAATAACAAAGAAAATGCATCTTTTTAAGGAAAATACTAAGTCCAAGAGTTCTTCCTTCAGGTGAGCCATTCACAGTATGTTTTCAACTGCCATTTGACACACTCCACATCAGACAAACAGTACTACTGAAAGCTGCACAAGTAGAGCAAATAGTGCATTCCAAAAACAAAGACAGCATAGCAATAAAAATGTGTAGATTTATGTTAGATTCACTGTAAAAACATCTCCAGGCTAATCACAAACTATTAGAGCATCCTTGATATTTCCCACTGCTATTGTCTTCCTTTAATAGAGGAGGGAAAAGGGGAGGGGGGAGGGGGAGAAAAACCAAAAAGCCATGATTCAAAATGGAAGTTCAGTAATTATTTACAGCCCAGTATGTAATTGGCAAAAAGACTGGTGAAGTTCTTAGCACATCAGCTCAGATATATGTAAGCAAGGCATTCCTTCCCTGCAGTAGGTGGCCCCATGTCAAGCAGCTATGTGCTACAACTTGTCCTGTGCTACCTGTTCAAAGGGAACTGTGCAAGGATATTTCAAGCTCTGACGGATACCACTTTGTGCAAAAACATCCACAGCAGTATTCCAAAAAAAGTCAGCACTGATGTTTCAGCAACCCCTGTGTCAAGAAAGGTCCTCTCCTGCATTTTTATTGACGTGCAGAAAGTGGATGATGATTCCTTGTATAATCAGCACAAGCACCACCAGTACTGCTTCTCTACTAGTCCCAGGCTCCTTTCCACAACGTCAACCAAAATCTGTTATTTAAGACTTTGCACCTGCCTTTTTCAGAGATGGTACTGAAAATGTCAAAATAATCTGTGTGAATTTTGCATCTCTGGAAACACTGAAAAGTATCAAACAAAACCACTATGCAATTAAAAAACCCCAAAACTTACTTGCAGCATTTCATTAACACAGGATTAACGAACGCCAAAGTGCGCTGTCCTTTCTTTGAGCAAATATTTATAAAAATCTTGAAGACACTTAAACTCACTACCTGAAAAGATTCAAGACACAGTCATTCCTGTCTATGGCTGGAAGTGGAGTACGTAAGGTTGGGTCCACATATAAGAAATACTTTTCAAGTAAAAACATGTTTTCTTCACTAAGCAGAACACTACACAGAGCACGCATCTTACCACACTCTTATAAACAGCAGCCTTACAACTAGGTTTCGTAACAATAACTACATTTATCCTCTGGGATAAAAAATTTTTAAAAAGCAAAACAAAACAAAAGAAACAACCATAGCTTTATTGAAAGCACAAGTTTTAGGGTTCCTGCAAGCGAGTCTGAAGTAACTCAAGTAAAAAACCAGCTACTCATACATACAGAGGGTTCTGATACTTAATTTTTAATTCCGCTGTATAGGATCTTAACAGGAACATAAGTTCTACAAAGACAAAAGAAGAAAAACGTGATGACAGAACATGAGAGAGAAAGAATACACCCAAAGTATATCTGATCTTTTCCTGGATATTCTTCAATTACTTTTTGTGATTATGCTCCTCTTATAACTCCAGCAATATAGGCCTAAAGTAGTTTAGAAAACATTATTTTTCTTGTAAGGTATAACATTAAAAAAAAAAAAAAAAAGGTCAAGTACCCACACAGTCCTGGCATTTAGAATCTACTCTTCATCACTTGCTGCAAGACTGCAAATTTACTCAGGTCATAAAACAATCTTCAATTTGAGGAGGATACATGGGATTTCTCATAGCATCACCTCAGAGGACTAAAAACCGACCCACCTGTTCTCCAACATGACGTGTGATTTTTGCCTGCGTGAACGTCAAGTCTAAAGTATCATTTTCTGCAGAACTTAAAAGTTCATTTCAGAAATCAAAGTTTCCTCCACAGAACAACTTTCCAAACGTAAAAGGGCCATAAATCTAGTAAGGACACACTTCTCAAATCTGCAGGGGTGTATCTTGGCCTCTGATTTTCTTCAATTTTGCCAGTCAGCAATAAAACGAAACCAATGGAAAACACAAACCAGATAATTTGAATATGTCCTTTTAAATACTCTCCAATGCGGTGGAAGAGTCAGAATACATGCCAATTTTCAGTGCTGCCAGCTGGGAAAACGAGGAGGGGCAGCAGAAATGAGTGCTGGAGTCACTCCGAAGGGGCAAGAGGAGCTCAGAGCAGAGGTCCCTGCTGAGCAGCCTTGCCTGCCTCCCCTGTGCACAGCCTCAGCCTGCTCCTGGCACGGGCTCTTACGTATTTGTGTTTGCTGACCATCACTTGCACTCGGAACAGTTCACAGACAGTCCTGTGAAGAGAACGAGGCAGTTTTGCTGACCTGTCCTGTAAAACACGGATTCGCCAACACAGCCTGTAAAACACATGTATGTACGCAGAGTCAAGATAAGTAATGTTACTCCTATAATTAAAACAACATCTTCCCTAAGTGGCTATATAACCTTTGCTCATTTTGATTTGGCTCTTGTGTCAAAAGACAAGTTACATTATAGTCTGCCAAGAAATATGCAGAAATCTCTTCATCACCGTTCAGTGAAGCAAATAGCAAGTGCAATTTCCCCCTTTGACACATATACCAAGGCCAAATTCACTCACTTTCCAAAAAGCTTATTTCAATGTAAGATTCAAACATGCTTTCTAACACTGTCCAGTCACTAAATTGTCTATTACCTGTTACGTGTTTTGTTCTTAACACGAAAATGCAAAAAGTATTACTATAAAACAAAGTTAAGAAGAGAAGGAAATGGATGGAGCATACAAAGAGATAAGAGACGCTGACTTTCAGCTTGTTGCTCTTCCTCGCTCCCAAAAGACACTGTAAGATTCAGAGATCACATACTTATCAGGATACAAGGATTTAACACATTTGTTCTCTTTTAGGAAAAACAATGAATAATAAGCACAAGTACCAGAGTAGCTCCCAAAAATGGGGTAACACTAGGTAGGAGAAGAATAAAAGCGTACAAAAATTAAAGGAGCTGTAGCTCTAAGCTATTCTTTAAGTTCTTAAACCTTTCATTGGTCTTGAAAAGCAACAAAACACTGAAAGTTTGAAGTATTTAAATTAGGATCTTTATATGTATCCAGTTAGTAGTTACAAAGAACAACACTATATACAAACAAACATGAGCTTTAGGAAAAAATGACTGAGAACCTTAAATATATTTGAGATATTTTATTAAAATCTTTTGTAACTCATCTATTTCCACAAAACTCTTAATGTTTTATGTGATAAAATATACAAAACTGAGCAGCCTTTGATTATACTGTATGACACCTATGACATTTAAGACTGACTAAATAAAAAAGAAGTGGAAAACACTTTTGATTTTTTGCCATTCTTACTATGCTACTGTAAAGCTGATTTTTACTTAAGTTTTGCTGAAACTAAATCTAACATAAATCTTACTCTTTTAAAAAAAACAAAACAAAACACCAAACCTATGTGACTCTGTCCCAGGGTCACCAAAGTGAACGGACCTGTCTCATTCTGAAATTCTCTTCAATGGACTTAGAGGGCTGATTTGTCTATGCTTCTATCAACTAAGGACAAGTCATCCGACCACAACAACACGCGCCTCAAGTGAAACCGTAGCTCTACTGAAGCCACAGCAAATTTCCCACCGATTTCAGGCAGGTTTCACCTTCTTATCTTAATCCCTATTTTCAGCTCTGGGAAGCACACTCCCTACTAAAGAAAAAAAAAAACCCAAAAAAACCAAACAAACTCTACTGTCTCCCTTGCTTCCTTCTGAGTAAGTTCAAGGTTACAGACAATTGATAGTTTCTTCTGGGAAAGTTAACCAAGACTTAAAAAAAAATATATTAATGAATCCTGAGTTGCCCCCCAGGGACATCACAAAGTATAGTAAAAAAAAATCTAAACGTACGTGAGAATGATGCACCTGGATGTCATTTCAGTAGTTGGGAGTGTCAATTTTTCTTTGATGAATATCATTAACAGAAAACTACTGACTATAGTATCAGGAGTAATAGTTAAATTATTCCTTACCTACACTTTAAAACCCTCTTGGAGCAGTCATTATATGGCAGCTGTTGAATAGAGTAATGCAGCAGCCTTTTCTTAAAGCAAGATGCTTATTTTACTCCAAATGTAAATAAACTCATGTCTCCTGCTGCCATGTAAAATGAGCTGTTCATAAGTAAATGATTTTGTATCTTCCTAGTGAAGCAGCAAACGGCCCTCTGTTCTCCAATTCCGATCACCAAAATCAATTTCCTGCCTAACTCCCGCGCAGACTGACAGCTCATACTGCCGCAGCAAACCAAGTTCTCAACAGCAAACTGACTGCTGCTTCCTTAACATCATCCTTTTTCAAAACACGAGCGCAGAGGGTCCGCACGTTATCCTCTCTCGTGCCCCTGCTTTCAAGCAGAATAACAAATGTGATTGCAGCTATTAAACTTCACAACTGAAGGACAATCATCTAGCAGTAACAAAAATACACATTATTTGGCATAGTACCTTGATGATTCTTATGCACCTTCTCTACAAATGCAGACTGCCATTTACTCCAGGATGGATGTAAAAATTAGCATTTACTGAATGTCGCTACACAGTAATTGAATGGCTAAAAATGTCGACCCTGTCTCATTTCCAAGCTTTCTCTCACCAGCTGAAGGATCAGCTCTTTCTCCTTTTCAACCTGCATTTTTTTCCACGCAGTTTCAAAGAAATGATAGAAGCCACTGAAATGTTTCTATTTACCATAATAATGCAATTCCACTACTTTAAGGATTTTCTTCAGTAAACAATCTCAGATGACCAGCATTAAGATGAAGAGCTAAGCTACCATAAAGACCGCAAACTTATGTCAAATTTGATTCCGTGATTATGTGTAATCTGTGCTCACCTCCCTCTATAGAGTGAATTACACTCAATAGAAGGGATAATTCTAAAAGAGACAATACAACATAAAGCCTTATCCTGCCATGAACTAAAGTAGCAGCCTTTTTTTCAATTTAGTCAATGAGGCTTAGGATACCCAAAAGAAAGAACCATGCTAAACATTTGCCTACAGTCCGCACATGCACAGTATTTAGCATTTTCCTAAATCTGAAATTTAAAAATCCCACTTCTTTACAAGACAAAGAGCAGCAACTTTTCTTTACAATTATTAGCACCATCAAAAGATCCATTCTTAAAGATGACCTTACAAGGAAGACAAATAGCTGTGACTTCCCGTCCCTTTTTCTGATTCATAAAAGGAAAGAGTCAAACTTTACACTCTCCAGGACGTACCTCTTCTATTTATTTTAACGATTTATTTTTCTTTATTACTATTTTTTTTCTGGAAGTTTACAGCAGTTCAACAGGATAGTGAATATATCGTTCAAATAGAATTTTACTGAGGAATTATTTTAATTCAAAGTATTTGCATGTTTTTAATAGAAGAGGAAGTTGGGCAAAGATTCATCTTTAAGAGTTTCAACCTTAGTGCTTTTCAGGAATTACTAAGAAGGTCCATAATCTACTAGTCAGAGCTCCGAATAAATGCCCAGGAATAGAAGCAAAACAAAATAAACAAAACATGCAAACAAAACCCCAAAATAAAACACACACAAAAGCTATGACAAAAAAGCCAAGAAAAAAAAAAAGTCTCCTAAAACCCTCAAGGCAAATCAAACAAAAATCTGGAAAAACGTACTTCTGAAGCACATGCTGATCAAAGCTTTACACTCCCTTTTTATGGTTGTGTATGAAATGCGTCTATCAATCTTTAAGAAAAAGAAACACATCTCAATGTTTTGTCCTCTGCCAGTTGTTCCTGAGATTCAATCATATTGATTCATTCTCTCTTCTTGTAATATAAATAGGCTAAGGAATGAAAACGTTGCTTATTTTCTGCATCTCCTCCCTTACCCAGTACTAACATCTACTGTGCTAAAAGCTGCTTAGGAGCATAAAAAACTGCAATCTATTCAAAATTCCCTAGCTGGTGAGGACAATTATACACACAGAAGACAAAGGTATCGCTTGACTAGTAGTCGCTGTGTCCAGGCACCGCATTTTAAGTTAATGGCTTAGAGCAAAGCATGACAGCAAGCCTCGCTTTCTTGGCATACTTCTATCTTCCAGAATTAAAAGGATTTCAGAAAGTAACACACACACAACCAGCCACCCAGGAGTAAATACATTTGCATGTGCTAGCTTTAAGACTCTACCTGCCAAGCCAACAGCCAATTGATTTCCTTGGCGTAAATTCGACATTTCCAATCCGGGATATTACCCAATACGAGCACCGTAAACCCTTTCCTAAATGAGGTAATCGCATTGGTGCTGCTATAGTTCTGGTTGACTTGCAGTTTCCATCACAATAAATCCTTGCTGCACATTCCCAGAGGTTTTCCAACTTCTCTGCTCCTTTAAACAAAAGTTACTCCAAGTTGAAACCTGTTTCATAAGACTTTTTTTTAAAAAAAAAAAAAGCAGCATACTTTCCTTAATGCTCAAAATAACCTGTACATTAAAAAGGTGGGGAAAGAGGAAAAATGTTTCTTTGAATATTTACAGTTCCACTCTCAAAATTATGAGGAAACTGAGAATTGAATTTTTCAATTCTGGAAAACAAGAACATAAAAAAAAAAAGTTAAAAGTGGTAAGTAATTAGTACCCATTCATCTCACAGTATTTCTACAGCTAAACAGGGAGAAAGAATAGACCAAGACTCAAGTCTTATAACTGACTAACTGCAAGCAGGCTCAAGGCACTACGACAACTAACTGCATGATCAGTACCGAAATGAAAAAGTACTGAAAAACTCCATTTTAAACACCTTCTAGGAATGGCTGTTGTACATATCCACACAACTATCTTTCATGAAGAATTTACTATGCATTATAGCAACATAACCCTATATACACAGTAAGTTGCTGTTCCAGCCCATCAAGTACACAAGAAATTTTAATGCATCCTAAAAAGAAATCAATTAACAATGATCATCTGATTAAAAAGGCACATTGCACCATTCAGGTCTTTCAAACATATTCATAAATCTAAGCCTTCAAACTTTGCTGTAAACTTCCAAAATCCATATGCAGTTATTTCAAGAAGCTGATTTTTAAGCTCAGTGAAATTCAGCACAATATAAAGTATTACATGCTATTAATATGAAAAAACAAACACCATGAGACAACAGCAGAAAAAGCTTATTTTAAGAGGTACTCCAAAGTATTTCTCATTTTAGCAAAAATACTTTTACAAAGTAACAGAAGGCTTTCCTACAGCACTCAGCACTAAACCACAGAAATACTTCAACAGAGCAATTGAACCAAACCCAGAAAATGATTAGAGCATCATCACTCGCTTTATTGAGGTCTGAAAGAGGTGGGGAGGGAGCAAAAGAAGTTAAGAGAAATTGTCTTTATAATCAAATCTTATTACCCACACTATAGTGAAACATACTGCAAAATCAAGCTTGAAGTTTGCAGGTGCTAAGTATCCCTGTACATTCAAACTTTCAATTTTGACATCAACTCTCTGTAACTCCAAGAAATATCTAAGCGATTAGAAACTAGAAGTTAAACCTGGAAGTGTGAAAAAAGAATGCAGGAAAACATAAACGTACTGCGAGCTCCCTGAAGTCCTGGGTAAGGAGTGTTAATAATTCTAAAATTACATTCATTTTATGCAAATCAGGAGAGAAAGCACATGAGCTCATGAGATAGCAGTATTAAAGATTTACAAGCAAGGCCAGTGTTTTAAAACCTTGGGAGACAAACATTGGCCTTGCTGCAACTTGTGTTTTAATCATGTCGAAAACGACACAGGCACAGGTCACCTTGCTCCTAAGCTTTCCCACTGAAAGAACAAGAAAGAGATGAAAACCTTAATTTTTCCTAAAAACATAAAAACTGCTTTGTAAGTAGCTCATTCACCACACACATTTATGTCTACTGACCAAAGAGACAAACTGTAGAGTTTACAATCGTATAAATTAAGTATATGACTCTTTTAGTAACACCTTCCTTTCTATACTTCTCCATTTATACAGGGGTAGAATAGTTTGGTTTTTAATCTCCTAGCCCACTAAAATATTTTTTTTCCAAATCAATCCAAACGCTTTATATATGTATTGGTGTCACACTGAGTTAATTGGACACGCCCTAAGAATTTGACAAAATGCTGAGGCATTCGTCAAATTGTCTAGCATTTTGTCCCAACAAGCTATCACCCATCTTCACGTGATAAATCTGATCTCCATTGTCAAGCTTTGGAGAAGAAAGAGAAAACCTCAGGTTACCATTAGCCTCATGACAGCTTTGCCACTTTCCTACATGCCTACATATATACCTCAAGCCCTTTATCTTTAGTTCTATTAGTGAGTAACGCAAAAGGATTGTCTGCGTTTCAACTTTTGCCCCTTATACAAATAAGGCTTCCTGTTTTGTTCTGGGGCTTGTAATTGATAACTCATGAGATGAGTTCCAAGCCCAAATGCTTAGGAGACCTGGTTTCTCTTCACAGCATCTTTTGCAGCTGCGTCACAGATCATAGCCCATAGCTCTGTGTACTCTCTTGAACATCCTGTGATTTCCACACAGAACATTAAGAAAATCTGGGGTTTTACTTGCACCTTCCTGTTGGGTATCAAGCATGCCTAGATCAAACAGCAGCTCTAAGAGAATGTCTGCAGCGTTAGGTAGATATCACTTTTTCAACAGGTTAGCAGGTTACGCTTGACACCCATGCTGCAGATATGCAGAATGACTGCACCTGGTAACATTTCATCTTTTTCATCCTCTTTAATCTTTCACTGCTTATGCCAGAGGCCTCTTTTCCCACAGCAAGCTCTTCCACCTCTGGGCCACGGGCTGGAACACACTATTCTCTGCTGCAATATGACGTAGACCAGCTACCTACATCTAGGCAATTATCTTCATTTCTACCATTTCCATTAATTTCAGTTAGATCTTTAGGGTGTTACGTTTCATCTTTATTTCTTCATTTGCAGCATCCTATAGATGGATTTCATGCATTCGCAGCAGTAGAGCCTCCAAGTTAAATTCTCTCAAGTCCTATAGTTCTAACCTCAAGTCACAACACTTGCTGACAAAGAGCCAGACGTAATGTTTCAAGGGCTTCTTCAAAATTTTAAAATCTTCACAGTCTAACAAAAAGCCTGCTCATTTCGTCCAGTAAAACAAAATTGACACCTTTGACTATCTTTGGGCAACAAGAGATTATAACTTAAAATAAGAACAACCTCTCCCGTTGATGTTTCCC
Organism: Apaloderma vittatum; assembly: GCF_000703405.1. NCBI lineage: Eukaryota > Metazoa > Chordata > Aves > Trogoniformes > Trogonidae > Apaloderma > Apaloderma vittatum. The sequence goes on along the minus strand of NW_009724811.1, from coordinate 32,012 downwards.
ATCATTCCTATAGTGTGGCACCTCCACCCTCATAAGCCATCCACCCAGTGCTCTCTCTGCACAATACTTAAATCAGAGCACTACACATAAGGCCCAGTATTTTCTAACCAATCAAGTCTTCAGAAATGTCTTGCGCTTTTGATAAATTCAATCTGACACTGTAAAGCACTCCAATTTCCAGGAAGTGCTGAGATTCATCTTCTGAAACTTTTGGCAATATTTACTTTATATATATTATATCTAGAAGTAGGTACATGCTACACAGCCAATTTTAACAAGTGTAGCTAGGCTCTCCGTATTTAATATTCATGTCACAGGAGTAAAAATCCAGCCAGGAATCAAACTGTGGCATCCTGTGCCAAAGACAACTTACCACTCAGCTGGTAAGTTGGCAATTCAATTTACAAACCTTTTTGCATTTTAATCCTTTGTAGAAAGGTGGTAATATATGAGCAATATGAAAAGAACTGGATTCAGATCATTAGAGGTTCACAAACCAAACACACGAAGCTTTGGAGGCTGTCCAAAACAAAATCATGCCTAGGTGGTGATGTCCGTTCAATAAAAATTCAATGTCATAATTATCCTCTCACTTTTTCCCCAAAGAGCATTAGTGCTTAGAACCGTGCTGCTGCTCAGCCAATTATATTAATGCTGTGAGAAGACGGATAGGGCTGGCAGCCAATCGCTGTGCCAGGTCACTGCCTGCTGACGGGTAATTTACAATTATCAAGCAATTAGCAAATGAAGTGAAAATTCAACACTCATCTCCACATAAGACAGAATAACTCATTTTAAAATTAAAAATATGTTTTAATAACTTCATTTTGGCTACAGTCACACAGAGAAATATAAGTCTCTCTTTTTTTTTATTTCTCCTCCTTTTAAAACTTACAAAATGCTTTGCTGTCTGAATCTAGCAACCTAACACAGTTTGACATTTCTAAACTAAACAATCTCTTCCTTTTAAGTAACTAACTATTTAACAACAGAAAAGAATAAAAATGAAGACCACTGATAATAGTATTATTCATCCAACTACTATATTTGAAACTGTTTAATTAACTACCTGATTTATATCCTGTCCTGGTGGATAGGTGATAACAACAAATAGACAGACATCTATCTGCCAGGAAATCCAAAATTTTCTTCTCTATATTTAACAATAAATGACATAAAAATAAAAGCTAATCTGCAATTAATCAGCTGCATAGAACAAATGTTCCTTCCCATTATAACCAAGTTATTACTCTTGCACTCACTAAGTATAGAGTTCCCATTGCCTACAGTCATATTCCAAATTTAAAAAAAAAAAGGCAAAACAAAACCCACAACAGTAAAACATAACTTCTTGGTAACCTTGGTTTATCCCCACCTCTAGAAAACTATTGTATCTTCCTTAGTATGTGGTACAAACATTGGATTTGACCTTCTTTAAAAGGGTAAGAAAAAGGCAGAAGAGGTCACCATCAACTGTGAAATCGAAGTAGATAAAAGGAGATTTTTACAGCTCTATGTCCTCTGACACACACACACACACAAAATATCCTAACATTAAAGAGCTGGTAAAGGGCATCATTAGGAAAAGCTACAAGTTCCTTTCAAAAGGGGGAGAGAGGAAAAAAAAAAAGAAACCAAAATCCAGCAACAAACAGCTGATATAAATATGTAACACACTTGCATGCACTGCGCAACACCAGTTTTGCTGCACCGATGACAGGTCTAGGTTTTCATCTTATATTTCAACATAGCTAAGCTAGAAAGAGAGAAAATTACTATATGTATTTCATATATATATATATATAAAAGAAGGCTAAATTATGTCAACTGGGAAAAAAAAAGAAAACTGATGGTGTTTGACATGCTTCTTTCTCTGAGAAGATACGAGCAAACTACTCTCTTCTAACTGTATGGGGTTTCAGAGAACAATGACGCTGTCAACATACTCTCTTTTAAAACAGTCCTTCACCCTCTTTCTGCACGTGTAATACTTCTTTCCGCATCTTTTTTCTTGCGCCCTCTCTACTACCACAGCGCCAGAAGGGAAGAGAAGGAAAGGAGGGAAACCAAAGCAATGCAGAAAAAAAAATAAAATGAAAAGAAATAATCCTCCACCAACCTGTTGCTGTGGATACTGCATTCCTCCCATGGCTGCCGGGGCCCGGCCCTGCATTCCCACTGGGTAGCGCTGGGGGCCGGGAGGGCCGTAGGACTGTCCCGGGTAGGGGCTGCTCTGCTGCGCCTGAGTGTGCGGGTTATTGCCCATGCCGTACAACTGGGGCCTCTTCATGACCATCGGATCCATCGGACTGCCCTGTGGTTAAACACAAGCAACAAAACACTTTAAGGCGTGGAAAGAAGGCGGTCGGAACAGCCGCGCTCACACTACACGTGTGTTTTCTCAGCGCTTTACACGTCAAGTATTGACTCGACGCACAAACAGGTCATGTACCGTACTCTGGTTCTCATTAGATAGGAGGTTTTGAACAGTGAGTGTGGAACTTCCACCAGATTTAATAAAAAAAAAAATAAAATAAAATTTTGCACTCAAATATTAAGGTTGTCTCTTGCCTACAGAAAAAATGCCCCAAAAAATCCAGCTTAAGAAATAATTTAAGTGTACTGTTGTAAACTTATCATCACTGACTTCAACATTTAAACATAAATAAAACTGGGTCTATCAAGAGAGACACAAGTAGTGGACAAGCCATTTAACCTTGAGAAAACATCCGTTTTCTTACCTTGAAAAAAAGTGGAAAGCAAATAAATTTTCCAAGAAGTGCGATGCACACAGAATGCTATATATTTCAACGCTTTCATATTGCTATCGTGTGCATTAAGTTTCCAGATCAAAAGGCAAGTCATAACCCACATTTTACATGGAAGTTTATTTGCCTCCTTAATAGACCTCAGAAAATCCAAACTGCAATCACTGATGGAGGGGGAGGGGAGGCAAGGGAGGTAAGTTTTATTTTTAGACTTCTTGGCAGCACTTACCAAGCACTGTAACAGTTTGAGGACAGGTGTCAACCATTGTGTGGTATTACTCTCATGTTTTATTACTGAGGACTAACTGAACCAGAAAAAAATATCATACTTTGTCAAGCGCAGCACTGTATTGTTCATAGACATCCATTTTTTAATTCCTGAGTGCTGATTATATTCATGAAAGAAGGGGGGGGGGGAAGCTTTTAAAGAGCTTATCACAATCTTGTCTTTGTGAAAGAGACATATCCCTCCCCATCCTCCTCCCAAGGAAAACGACCTATTAATTCAGCCAGCCCACTCCCCTGGTAGGAGCAGGATTCCTTCCTGTAGCACATTTTGTTGGAGTTTTCCTACAGAGTACCATTGACCAGTTTCATTTTAAAGCCTCTTGTGTAACACAGCTTCCACAAGTCTTTTTTTGTCTATTATATTCTGATATAATAGTTATTATGACAATCAATTACATTTCCCCCCCTCCCATCCATATTTCTTGTCATTACTGCTGTTTGTACTACTAACACACCATGGCTTTCTTCTATACACACAAAGTATGTGCTCTCCAAAGTGCTCACCGCTTAATGAACTATTATATCCCGTTCTTTCTTTCTTGCAGGTTAAAAAAAAACCTCAAACCTTCTCACTTTTTTCACTGGCTCTCCCTGCCCTTACCAACACCTATTTGCTGGGAATGTCACCCAAGCCCAATGAAGTATTCCACATGGGGACACACCACCCCTAGGGAGGTGGAAATGTTAACCTCCTCCTCACACGACACCTCCATTCACTTCAAAACAGGACTGCTCCGTTTTGCCACCGCAGCGAATTGCACATTCACTTCTAATTTTGGGCGAGTATTACTCAGCAATTTTCCCTTTATTACTTGGCTTCTTTGTGGCCAGATTAGAAGTTTCTATTTTTCAACACTAAATGTCCCTGGGTAATTTACTCTTTATATTTCATACTTTTCAAAATCAATGGTCCCCCAACCACTTCAGGTCACCTGACCCATAACAACACACTCATATTTCTTCTTTTTTTTTTTTAAGCCATAACGCACTCTAACCACACTTCTAACTAAAAAACAACACAAAT
>NW_009724811.1:24399-27901 GCF_000703405.1 Apaloderma vittatum | reverse complement strand
GCAGATGAACTAGAGATTCCTTCTTACAGGGTCTCAGGTGACAATTTGAACTTCCTCCTATAGACTAGAATACCATCTATGTTTATTTTTGTGTTTTAATGTTAATTCTGTGTATCGCCTGTCATATTCACCTTCCAAAACAGAAATCCTTGTTCAAAGCAAGTCTTGAGTCTCCTTCACAAGATTCTCATGAAGATCAGCAGCACTGCTGATTGCCACCATCTTCTGTTTCAGGGTATTATTTCCAAGTCTCGAGTCCAATAATAACATTTACTCAAATTCAATTTTAATTAATTCCAAGTGTAACATTTTCTGTTCCACATCCAATACTTAAGTATAATTATAAACAATGCAGATAGCTACACAGCTAAAACAGTCTGACACTTCCCATTATTAAGGCTACTTTCAGGTGCATATAAACTTCGCCAAACTTCAAGCATTTAGGCTGAAATTTTCCAGGCCATATGTATGCCTGAGGCTGAAATTCTCTGGAAAATTCAGCAGAAACAGTTCAGCTATGTCTTAGAATGAGGTCACAGAAAAATACATCGTTTATATTCTTATATAAAACACTTAAAAATACCTCTTGAATGCCATGCTTTGGAGCAGAAAATTTTAATTTGCCAGGGTGACACTGGACATTGGGGAAAGGCGAGGTGTGCACCCCTGTCAGACCACAAGGAGCATGGAGGGAAGATGCAGCAGAGCACAAACTGAGCAGAAAGACTTCATCAGAGGAGTTACAAGGTGTACAGAAGCAGTATCCAATTTGCCAGACAAAGAAAGAGGGACAATGGTGTAAAAACAGCAGCAGAGACTGAAGTAAGACAGAAGGGTTGAAGTGGAGGAAACAAGGTCAGGAGGTGACACAGATAGAGGCCGAAGAGTCTCTGTCCCCTGGACTAGTGACCTCTAAGCAGTGCAGGCTTTTTGTGCATGCGTGTTAGAGGAGTGAGCCTCACTGCTGCACCACCCTTCCTTCCCTTCTCCTCACCTCCCCGTCCTCTCCAGGTGAGTTGCTGCTTTTTCCCCTCAGGTGACATCCTTCCACTTCAGAAAGGTGGAGGGATAAAAAGTCTGAAATTTTGCTGTAACTTCAGTCACCATTGGCCACAGGTGACCCACACAACACTGAAATCAATGAGTCTGTGGTCACCAAGCATGGGTAACAAAGGACCTGGGCATCTTCAGAATGTCTTGTGGACACTGCAAGTCAGGTATCCGCATCAAGGACTGGAGATACTGACTATGAGAGGGCCAGACTGAGAGAGTGGTAAACATCCCTAGGCAAATTGCAGGGACAACCCAGAGAGACCTACAGAGAGACCTACCCTGGCTGCCAGGGCTGCCTGTTGCCTGTTCCCTCCACGGCTTTTTGCAAAGAATGAACTGTAGAGTCCTCTCATCATCTTTAGGGTTGGAGAAGACAGACCCAGTGAAGAAGGACATCTCATTCCATGCATTGGCTGGTCCTTAAAGAGGGTACCAACTCACCACTGCTATTCCTGACTCGCTTCAGATGAGACCCCAACTACGTGTGCAGTGCAGCTAAAGGTGAAGACATCTAGCAGTGAACCAGTGGCTGTCAACATATTTCTGCACAACAAAAACTAACCAAACAGCCAGCTCTTCCCCAGGTTTAAGAAATGTTACCACTGTGCAAGTTTGGAGCTGAGGGAATTAAGTTTGCCCTTACAACACAAAACGTGTCTCCTTCAGAGACACAACTCTAGCAGTCTTTAAATCCAGGGTCACACTTTTGTCCTCACAGGCATCCAGGGATCAGTGGGCAGCAGCACAGGGAAGGAGCAGCTGGGTACTGTAGGGCCAAGCGCCTCCTTTATCACAGGGGTAGCGAACAAAACAGAAGATGGTCTTACTAAGGCAGAACTGGGGTCTACCCCTGCATCTGCCACAGTTTTTCACCACAGCAAAGAAAACAAAAACAAAACAAAAAAACAACAACAAAACCAATTGAATGCATTCCTCATTTCCTGACTTGAAATTATGGGATTTAAAATTGCCCCAAATGCTGCATATCTAAAACTGCAATTACTTTTGAATTTGATGAGAGGTGTTTTCACAGTCTCTATGTTTCAAAAAATTCAACCCAGAGCCACAATAAACAGGCCACTCAAACTTCCTACAGCAATGCCTCAGTTTCCCAACTGTAAAAATGAAAAAAAAAATGAAAAAAAAGTCATTACCTCTTCACCAGAGAAGCGATTTTAGAATTTAATACGACCATGATCAATACCATCAAAAACTCTGACAAAAGAGCAAATCTTGTCTCCAGAACAACGTACAGTGAGAAAGACCTGAAGCCATACACTTAAAGTAGAAACAGCTGCTCATCAAGTACTGTGTGTCCTGTACAGTGGAGGTAAAAATTTAATTATAACTTTTTCCAACTTTAACACATGCAGTTTTCAGCCTCGGCACTCTTTGAAACTTCAAGTTTCATTTTTAGAGCAGGAGTTTCTTTCGTCCACGACATTTTGAAAAGTTATTTTGAAGGAGTTGTTAGTTGAGAAACACATACTATCACCTTATCTGAAGGCTCCTTTAACATTTATGAAGTTCAAGTATTTTCTTTATAATCAGTTTCAATGGTTTTCAAAGACAGGTTTTGGGTGACAGGCTTATTATGGCAAGTATCAACCTCTTCACGTTGCAGGGATCAATAGCCAAATCCTCCACACCTGCTAGCATCTACCAAAAAAACCCCCAGCACTGCTGTAGTTGCATTATATTCTTCTTAAACACAGTGGACATATATGACCATCAATGGATGATGCGTATATTTTCACATCTTCCATGCCTTAATTTTATTAAATGCTGTAGTATGGCAAAGTTTTGATTACTTTTTAAATTTTATTTTAGTGTCATTGCAGTCATCAATATCTATTTGTTTCCTTTCCTTTACAGAAGGATCCAATTTTGCTGTAGTGCTCTTTTACCCCCAATATATACATTACCTTTTTACCAATTTAGCTAGCGTTTGTTCGTGCTATTTTTTACTGCCATATTCTGCCAGGCAAGCCTGAATGGATTCTGCCTTTTGCTTCTGATTCCACACCTCCTCTTCAACTTGCTGCATCTCATTTAAACTTTGCATAGATCTGCAGTTCCTCAAAATATCTCAGTCTTGTTCTTTGCTTCAGTCCACAGTAATATTATAATTTATAACCCCTTTATTATAGTGCCTATCTTGTATTAGTATCAGATTCATTTGCACATGTACTATCAGGCTTTGTAAGAACAGAGCATTTCATAAGAGTCCTTGCCTATTATTTGCCTTGTGAGCGCATTAAAACACCCAACAGAAGGTTTGCTAATGATTTCAACAGGGCCAAAGTTTCGTTCCCTGTCTTTAGATTGACAGTCCAACCATTAAGGTAGGACCCAGAAAAGCCTACACTGCCTACAAATAGTAACTGACACCCTTTTTCTCTTATCTGCTCCTTTTTTCAATGTTCCACGTAAAAGAATATATAAACTT
>NW_009724811.1:0-24368 GCF_000703405.1 Apaloderma vittatum | reverse complement strand
ATTCCTGCTATAAACAGAAGTGGAAAAATTAATATTCTACAACCACTTGTAAGCTCGGTATCACAACCACTTTTGTCCTCCTGCTAGCTGAAACAATCAAATAAATCACCTCATCCTGAAGTACCTGCATATTCAGTTTCATCCTTTCTAAAGTGAGGAAAAAACACCCAAAACACTGCCACTTTCCCTCATCATTTAACCAGTGTTTTCCTGATATCTTGTCTCCACTCAGATCTGAAGCAGGATGCACACTGGAATAACTTGGGCAGCGGTCTGACCAAAACATATCAGCTCTTCCTTTTGGGACATTACTGATGTTACATATGCATTATATACATACTATTTATCTATCAATCAATGATTCACTCCTAACACCAACATCTTTATTCAAAATATATTTATGAATATGAACAACATCAGTAACAGTCCTAAACCGCAAGATACTCATTTAAAGATGTCACAAAGAGCCCCACCCCTGAAGTCTCAAGGCAGGGAGGAGTGGGAGATGCTTTTCAAAGGTCACAGTGGGATTCGGATGTGATGGCAGAGTATTTCTGCAGGGCAGACAGAGCAATTCCCTACAAGACAAGAGTATTCACACGAGATATAACAAGTCTTTCAGTGAAAGTGTGCTTTTTTGTTTGTTTAAACAAACAAAATTGAAAGAAGCATTGGTTTGGCCGACAACAGCAAATGCTACAATTTAAAGGGACCATAAGCCACAGAGCATCCCAACAACTAATGCTACATCATTTATGCCTGTAACAAAACAACATGAACTCAACACTCTCAAGTAGGCTTGCCCTCAAACTCCTAGAGCTACTGAATACAATAACTCTTTTGTTTATTCACTGATCTGCAGCCAAAGTTTGTCTCCATATTAAAAAAAAAAAAAAAAGAAGAAGAGCCTCTTTATTAATACCAAAGCCTTGAAACCTCATAATAAAGACAGCTGACAATCAGTTACCAACATTCCAAGAAAAAGATGGGCACGAAGCTCTCAGCTCTAGGTCAGGCACCACGTTACAAATTTATCGCTAGAGATAATCACAAGTATTCACTATAATACAATGACACAGCTGGCATGAGGACGTAACTGGGGAAAAGATAATCCATTTGTAGATAATGCCATCATTTGTATGAACATGTACAAGGACTCCTCAGCTAACATTTTTACACGACAGAAGCGTATCAAAACACACTTCTTGCATGTGTTTTAAATATCCATTTAAAAAGATGCAAATGACTATTAAAAAAGTATTAATGTACAGCATTAAAATCTGACTTACATTAATATTGAAATCTGTGACTGGCAAACAAGTTTCCTATGTTTCTGAAATAGGAAATCTACTGTCTGTACTTTACTAAGACTCAAAGTCAGTTAAACACAACAAGAAATAAGCAAAACCAAAGTGCCAAGTTCAACACCAGTCTATGACGAAGGAAAATCCAGCGAATGAAGAAGCATGTACTAGCAGAGATTGAAGAAAAATAGCAATTTTCCTTGTCTTAAAGGCTCTGCATACTGCCTGACTTCAGCTGCAGGGAGACATTAGAAAGCTAATTTTCCACTCAAAACAGAAAGTAAGCAATTAAAAAGCAGAAGCTGAGAAAAATCAAAGCTATGTTCCATCAAAAATCAACTACTATCCCACTAGAACATTTGCAAATAATTATACAAGCAAGTGTCTCTGCAGGATGGGGAAGAAGGATATATATGCCTGTTTTCCAGTTTTCTTCTGGGTCCTCTTTAACACAGCCTGCAAACTGGAAGGCCAGTGAGTCAGCCACTCTGTAGTTATTATTTTGTAGATAAACAAACCTAAATGACTACTGAAAGAACAAATCAGAACAAACACAGTACAGAAAAGAAACGTCTTTTTAATGAAGTATACACAACTAACTGCTTCAGTTGCCACTACAAAGGTTAAGACAACATCGAAAAGCGATTACACACATCTATCATACCTGATGGCCAAAACAATCCTATGTTACAAGTTCACACAGCGACACAGCTCAGAACTGCTGCCCTTCAAGTTGGCTTTGTCACTGTCAGCTGGTGACATACAGGGAAAACCTTGATGGCTTTGAAGTTGACAGAAGATGTCTCTTAGGTCCTCATCACACTTGAACACTCAGCCTTCCTCTGCGCAACCCAAATTTCCTAATTCCAAACAACTTCTAGGAGTACCGAGGAATGATCTTCCCGTCTTTGTTTTTTTTTTCTCCAACTTGGATGCTCCATACAGAGGACATCACCTTTCCTTAGGCATGCAGAAGCTCTGCTCTCCTAGCAAAAGCGCTCCCTAGCAAGTTAGCAGTCATTTCTAGTGTAGCAGAATTTAGGGGCTCTTAGAAATACCTTCCAGCAAATCTACCCACAACAATAGGACACTGATTCCAGCTGCTTCTCATACCTGCTACCAGATCCTGACCATGCTTTAGCGACTTCCATCCACAGTCCAGCATCCGTCCTTGTGGGGTGGTTTTGCACCAATACAACAGCTTTGGCACTGGAGCATGCGAAACATGGGCACAGTTCTCAGCCTGCCACTTCTGCTACCAAAATAGTAACCCGCAGCAGGAGAGCGAGGCAAAACAATATCTTAAAGTTCTCAGGCAAGATTCACCAGAGAATGTCTTGTAGTCCTAAGGCCTCCTCGATAGCCAACACTATGGCTCAATAAGGAAGAGAAAAATCCATTCATAAATCCAGAAAACTTCAAGTTTAAAAAAAAAAAAAAAAAAAAAAGAGCCCCACCCCAAATACCAGTTACTTCTATTTTGTCTGGCAATGAGGTTCTCAGCTTCCCACTAGATAAGTAAACACCTTCACTCACTGTGCGTGGCTGCCATCTGGAACCCGAAAAAAAATTCCCTTACCTACTTTGTACAGCCCTTACACAAACACAGGGTTAGATGGACAGAAAAGGATGTACTAAAAATAGTGTCTGTCAGGCAAGCAGCAGAGAGCAGCCTCAAATGGAACGAGGGGAGCTCTGCAGGAAGGCTCCTGCAGAGAAGTACTGGAGTAAAGGGAAAATGCAGAAAGTCCTGAAAGCCAGTGACAGGAAGTGGGAAAGGGAGGAGAATAAGTGAAAGAAATCTCACATTTACTTCAAATTTTAAAGAAAAATCTTTCTAAACAATATCCAGGTAGACCTGAATACACTTTCTCAGTTACTTGGCTTTATTAGCAAAAATAAAATGAAAAGTTAGATGTATTTAATTGCTAGTGATAGCACTAGCTGAGAAAGTGACATTATGGACACTGGGGACAACAGTGTACCCACACAAGGCATAACCAATCACATCTAGGTCAAAAGCCAGAAGTACATACAGTTAGCTGCAGATTTTTTCCACTCCAAGTGTTATATATAGTTCTATACTAACACACACACAAAAAGGCATGCTGGTCATATATCCTCAGCATTTATGGTAAATTATTAATCAAGTCCCACCTGAAACAATTTGTTAAATTGATTTTAATCACTGGGCCTCTCATGTGAAGCTTTGTATAATCAGCATTTCATTTACAAAATTAATTGCCTGATTGATTCTCAAGAGGCAGTAGCTGTCATTACACTGCTGTCATAACTTTTGAGTAGGGGTGTCACAACACTGAATTCTGACAGCTATTTAAAACTTGGGGGTGGGGAGGTGGTGGTGGTAGTGGGGGGAACAAATACTGTGATTTCACAGAATTGCTCTTTAGCCTGATAGAATGTTAAAACCATTTCCCAGTCATTTCAGCCAGCCTCCCCATTTTTCCATTCATTGAATAATGCACTACTCAGCTATTCAGTCTCTTTTCTTAGAGGCAGGTTCATTTAATTCAATTTTATCATAGTTGTGGTTGCATAAAATGAGTTTGTTGTTGAATATACAAAAGATTTAATCATGGGCTGCTCTTAAGGTTATTTGCAGAGCAGAGATTGACTTTCAAACACGCAGAACCTTTTTTTCCACATCCACAACCTGCTAGAAAACTAGATATTTGTTTGTTTGTTTTCAAACAGAGCAAAACAAACCATAACTTTAAAGAACTTATCTAGGAGCTCCTTCAGACCGCTTTTTTTTCTCCCTCAGTATTTTAAGCTATGCATAAGCCTCCAAGTCTTGTCAGAGTTGGAAGCAAAGCTCTTATAGTTGCTGTAGCTACTTCCATACCCCACTGCTACTACACTCTTGGAAAAGACCAGTGCTCCAGAGAGGTGGCACAGGCCAGCGGCTAGGGCACTCAGTCATAAGACGGGGCTTCTATTCCTGGCTCAGCAGCTGACCTGCTATGCAAACACGGGCTCAACGCTTCACCTTTCTGTAACTAGGTTTTCACTCTCCTAACAACAAGTATGATATGCACTCTTAAGAAGAAACAAGACATGAAGACTTTGGGGAGACCAGTGTCAGTTATTATCAGAGAAGCAGGACTAGGGGTCAGAAATGAGTAGGCTAAAGGAGGAAAAAACAAATCTGGAAGGTTTTAGAAAGGAGTAGGCTGTAAAAAAGTACTGTAAAACCTTCAGAAACCTACCTACAAAGGAAAAAGGTGTCTGGAAACTTCTTTTAAAAGTGAAAAAGAAAACCACAACACACCACCTTAAATTTCTGTTAGATCATTTGGAACAGTATTAATGTCTTTAAAAAAATGACCTGCTTCTAAGGTAAATCCAAAAATAAGCCACTCAGCTTCTCAAATTCAACTTTATGCACTAGATTTCATCAAGTACTCCTGAACGAAACATATTTAAAATTTCTAGGCTATACTCTGAGATCACACTATTAAAAAAATAAAAGCAAAAAGCAAATGGCAAGTCTTTCAAAAATGAATTGTATCTACTGCTGGCATTTGTAATGGACCTCATCAGAATGCAATTCCAGAATAAATCAGTCCAGGTAACACTAGAATCTAGCAGATACTCTAGAAAACACAGCCCCTCCGCCCTTCCCACCCTCTCAACCCTGACTACTGTCAAAATTATCTTCCACTTCTTTCTGAAAAGTGCCCTGCCACTCTCTTCCAGGCACAAAGCATAAGTTACTTTGGTATGAAGACCCTAATGCCACTCTTTTTGCAGGTTTCTGAGTTCAAGATGAATAAAATCAGGGTGGAAAACCAAGCAAAACCCACTTACAAAATAGACAGGATACTGGGACAGAGCGGCATTAAAGGGTAACAGGATGGAAAACCCCATAAGGCCAACAAAAGCAGTTGGTTGTTATCCTTTTCCATAGCCATAATGTGAGACTGCAACTAAAGAAGTTCAAAAGTTCTGGACAGGCTGAGAAATAGTTGCCAAAGAGCAATAGGAGTTATACTCCTCTGCGACACCAGAAATAAGCTCAGAAAAAGAATAAAAATCAGTTACCCTGCTCCCACGAAGTGAGAGCAGACTGCAATGTTAAAAAAATTTAACGTACTGACTTGCTCCATTTGTTGGTTTCCAGTCTCATAGCAGGTAGCTTACTCATTAATCTAGCATCTTTTGTTTTCAAGCCTAACATTTTTTACTTTTTTTTAAATTAGGCAAGAAATCATCTCAATTAAATAAGAAAACAGTAGAAAGTCCCTCACTAGAGCCAATACATACAAAATTCCTAAAGGATATATTTAGGATCAGGATAATTGAAAGGCAAACTCAGCTCTGTAACAGAAGTCTCATCACTTCTTTAACTGCCAAGAAACTGCTTCTCTTGTAATGTATTTTCTATGTTAAAACTGTTTCCTGTAGAAGAAAAAATACTTGGTTGCAGATAGTACAAATAATTACCTGGAAACTAACCGGTTCATCCTTTTTTACCATTATTCTGTAACAGTCTCTGTATCATGTTGGTAGAACATCGTAAAAATCCACTGTCGCTGCTAGAGACATACCAGCAGTGTCAGCTCAGTCCAAGAGTCAACTGGATACAGATAACGAATCCTGCGCTGGACACCCACATTGTGGAGCAGGAGCCAAGGAATTTTGGTGAGTAGCTGCCTATGATTATTTTGCATTTTTAATGTTCTTCCTCATCAAAACAGACACTGTCAGAAGCATAGAATTAACTTTCTGGGAAGGAGCAAAACAAAAATTCACCAGCAGCAGGTGATTTAAAGCATTAGAAAATAGCTTTTTTCAGTAGTTAAAATAAAAAATTAAAATCAACCACCAGAACAAACTACAGTTATGAGTGGAAATTTTCATTATTGATTGAAAACATTTAATACTTAAGTAATAAATTAGAAGAAACAGTAGACTGAAGGTCAAAGCCCTTGTATTACTTGAGAGAACAATGTGATTGGAAACCATGAATTCACAACATGCCTACATTCACACCAGCTCTTTTGTATAATGTAACTGATTCCCAAGTATCATTTTACAATTCTGATTAGTTCTTACAAAAATCTTGTTTAATAAATTGCTTTCTTTAGGCATGCATAGCTGCTAATTTGTTTCCAACTAAATCATGTATCATCTGAAAAAGATTACATGGCAACAGCAAAACAACACTCCTGGGATTATGCTTCTCTGGATTTTAGAATTAAAAGGACAAATATTACAGGACTTGCACATTTCTCTTTAAAGGTGGTGGTGACCAAGAACGTTCAGCAACAGGGTAATTCCTGAACTATTACTGTACTTAGCATGTATCAGTCATATAATAGACACAAACAGCAAGTCAAAAGCTCAAAGTATTAAGGGATCTGCTCAGCTTTAAGCTTCAATTTCTACCAAAAAGAAATATGACTCTTTAAATCAACATGTATATATTTATAAAAAAATATTTTGTTAGCAAAATAAATAATGGTAGCAATAAAATCAAAAAGCTTCACTGACTTAAAAAATATCATCAGATCCAATATCCACAGGTTTTAAATAAGCTTAAAAATTTGCAGATAGTTGGGAATGACTCCTAAAGAACTCTACAGAACAGACCTCCAAACACATATCCTGATATTAATACTAAGTTCCCTATGGCTTACTAGGGACAAGGCGGGGAAATAAATCCGACCTGGTTTAAACCAGGTCAAATTCTGGCTTAACCCTACTGCCTTCACCTACTTCTCACTCAAAACCAGTACAAATTACTAACTCTTCATTGTTCTTTTCGCAATCGTAACAAAAAGGACAAGTTCATCCACAAACACCAAGAGTCTATGGAACACCCTAGACCACCTTAGCACAAAGAAACGCATGTAACACACACATGGATAAGTGAAGAAATAAGGAAGCAGGGTTAATCACGGATATGAACACCTCTGCAACAAATTCTCCTGGATGTTCAGAATTAAGTGCACAGTTTTAGTATAGCTCCTAGTCAGTACTTACAGTTTCTGTACAAAAAAGGCATATGTTTTCAATATATAATCAGAATTTTTCTCTTAATATGACACCATTTAAAACAGAATTAAAAATCAACATGTGAAACATATCTGGTCTGAGAAATATGACAGCAGGAAAGCCAATCCACTTCAGTACTTCTCATCCAAAAAAACATCACTGAACAGGAAACCCAACTACGCCACATTCATAGAATTTCCTCCTCTCTCCCACAGCAGAAATGATTCTTTTCAAATTCTGTCTGCCTGAAAACTCTTGGCTTCTTTCCACTTCTATGCCCACCTCTAATTTCCCAATCCTTAAAAGAGCCCACACCAGCCATCATGCTAAAACACCAACATAGATTTCCTAAAAGCACTTTATACTCCTTTATTTGTTAGAGATGATAATTCAGAATTAATGAGCCTGCTCTGGGCACAATCTGAAATACAGTATTTCCCAACTTTCTAAAATTACCAAATCTAGAAAAGAATTAAAATTAACAATCAGATTAAATGGGAGGAAAGAGAAGTAAATGACTGCCTTCATAAACACTGAAGCAGTGCAAGTATAGGGAATCTTGCCTGTATGCCTGAGCAAGCTATTTCTGAGGGCAAGAGCAATCTGAGTATATTTACACCTGATCTTTCTCCCTTCTCCACGGCTGCAACTTAACAGCAGCTTCTTCTTGCAGCTGATGAGGGCTGAAGTCAGTTCATTCTGTCAGAATCACTTGGCCTAGTCGGAAGAGGTCATTTAGCAGCAAAGACAGCTGTTTCTTGGCTGATATAACTAAAAGGCAAAATAGAGCAAACAAGCCCAAAGACTCATTTTAGCAACAGGGTTTCTGCAATTCCAAGTTTAGACATTGTTCAATTTAGAAAGAAGTTATTCATCTGACACTCGTTTGCAAACTTCAGTTTAGGATTAAAGAGCTGCAGGTACCATGTGTAAAATACTGAAACGTACATCCTATTTATTCTTCAAAGAAAAAAAGATATTTTCTTAAAGCCACGTTATTCACTTCATATCTAACCTGGCATTTCAGCTAAACCCAGCTCTTCTGCCAAATACTATGATTTCTTGAATACATTCTTCCCCTTCTCCCTTTACGCTCCTACCCTTAGGTTTTTTTTGCTCAGCTCTTTCACACAAGAAGAAATTGAACAAAAAAAAAAAAAAAGGAAAACTGAAACTGATTATACACCAGAAATACTGTCAAGTATGAAAAGGAAATGCTACACATTTTTAAACTAAACGGCTCAATGCCCAAGACGACGAGACAGTAGTGACAAAGCTAACCCAGAAAAAGAAACATTTCAGAAGGAAATACACCTGCACAACAGACTACCAGATAAAATTAGAAATGGGCATTACACTCAAAACTATACAAACATCATTAGACTATTTTGACAGAAAACATTAAGTTTCCAAAAAACAGAAATAACTCAGATACTTGAAATAATCCTGTTTGAATCCACATATACTCTCACACCAATTCTACGTCAAGTTCAGCTTGCGCAAAGCTGGGGCACGGGGACACGTATGTATAAATAATTCCTTTTTCCTCAGTCTGTTACTACTACAGGAGAAAGCATCTGTCATGAATGGTTTAGGTCTGTCTTATCCTGTCTCTGAGCAGAGGGATGGATTAAATGACCTCCTCATGTCCCTTTCAGCCTTGTTGTTCTATGATTTGGAGGTTATTACATCATCTCCATTTTATTTTAAGACTTCTCCTGTTTTTGCAATTTGCTTTTCATCTGAAGTCATAATCCTCAATTTCTAGAATGAGACAATGAGACAGCATGGACATTACAACAACAAGCATATTTGAAATACTGATAAAAGAAAATAAAGAGGAAAAAAAAGGCATGTTTTCAAGCCAGTTATTTCATAAGTAAAAAAGATACATAAGAAAAACTGTTTCTAAGGAATCTGTGTTGGTATTTGCAGAAACTGCTAAAACGCTGTAAAGAAATGTTGACATGTTTGTACTTTGGGGGAGGCGTGCAGGTAAAGGTGAGACGTGCAAAGCAAAGGAGACACACGCATAAAAGAACCAGAGGAGATGAACAACTTCAAAGGTCTGTCCATGTAAATACCTCCTTAGGTACCCACTTCCGACTGAACCAGGCAAGAGAGATCACTCCTACCAACCTATCTTCTACACAGCATCACCTTCTTCTGACTACATCACATTCCAGAAGGACACCTGCACCCTCCTCCCTGCCCCTGCATCCAGTTTGAGCTACTCCTTGTGCAACCTGTGGCTAGCAAGTCAATTATGGTCCGAGGTGTCTTGTGTGCAAATCAGTAAGCTGCAGCAATTCTCCAAACAATCAACATTTTTGGAAGCATTATTTTTCAACTTCATCAAGGAAACAACTTCTGTGATCCACAGAGATGCATGCAATTAGAGCTACAGCACAAGAGAACTCGAGGAATAATGAGAAACAGGAGACAAAAAACTGTCTAACGGAGCTTTCATTAGACAGCCACAGACTTCTGCACCTGTTGTGTACTTGTAAAACCACAGAGGGGGGAAAAAAGGCAGATACGTCCAAGCACCTAGGAACAAGAATTTTGATCCCCTTTTATATCCTATTGTTACCTACAATCCAGGAAGCTGTTAACTGGCCTAAGGAATTGGGTTAAGTACCCAAGTTCCATTATAAAAATATACTATGAAAATGCTTAGACACTTATCACAACCAAGAAATTCTTAACTAAAGTTTAAAGCTGAAAAGGCACTAGGGACTTGTCTACATGGAAGGACAAAAATGCATAATTATACCAATATAACTAGCTCAGTGTGGAAACTTGCTCCAGTGTAAGAGCACCCTTTCCCACACGCTTTAGAAACAGAATAAGATAAACCATGAAAACTCTTATTTTGGTACAAGTTTCTCCATAGGAAGTTATATTAGTATAATTATAGCATGTAATTACAGCACATAGTTGTACCGTTAAATTTCCTTGTGTAGGCAAGCACTAGATGCCCAGTCCACATTATATTTTCTAGCAAAACAAATGGTTATATCAAATTCCAATAGAGGCACATAAAATACTTAGCTTTTATTTTTGTTTGATGAACCTTCTTCATTTTTAGGTGATGAATTACTTCAATTAATCTTCCTCGAAAATGCCTTTCTCTCTGCTATCCTATATGGCGATAGATCATTCTTCCAGCAGAAGCACCATAAACCAACATTTTGAGAACGGCTGCGATATCTCCCACACTGATTTAGGCTCTCATATCCAGCAAGTGGTGAGAAATCAGGTACAAGGAAGAAAGAAGGTGCTGTTTACACATTTGACTGTTAGACTCGCACCTTTTATAGTATATCCCCAGCTACTTTAAACAGTCAAGTGCTTCAATAATTTAGTCTCTATCCTTCTGACAATTTCATTCTCATTTGCTACAGAAGTTAAAAGGTTTCAGTCAACCTTGAGGAAGTCATTTCTCCTCCTCTCATATACAAGGGGAGGGAGGGATAAATAAATCCAAAAAGCATGCCACTAGTTGAACTTCAAATTATAAAAGAGAATCGTAACACTTATACAAACTATAAAACACTCTTCAGAATGTTTTGAAAACAAACAACTTTTCAGAGCATACTGAGCTCAGAAACCCAAGCTTAAGCCAAATAAATTGTCACTCTTTGTGAGAAAGATTCCTTAAAAAGGGAGCAAATGGAAATACCCGTTATAGCAGCCTCCAAAAAGCTGAAAGCACTGACATCCTGCCACAAAGATGCCAGTGAAGTTATTACTACCAATAATACTTCAGTTTGGACATTTTAAACACTCCACTCAGAAAGGCTAAGTGACCTTAGAGATAATTAAGGATTACAGCAGCTATTTTGCAGGACACGCAGGTAAACCTCATTTACAAAATGCGGGGGGTTTCCCTCTTTAACCACTTTGTTAAAAAAGGCATTGCCAAGAAAGAGCTCTCCGTAGGACAGGCATCCCTGTTTCTTTTGTACTTCTAAACAATTTCATCCCTTAGCATTACATTGGGTTTCGTCACTTTGGTTTTGGAATACATTTGTGGCACTCCAAACAGACCTTGTCCACTCCCACAGACACCAGCTCCCTTGGCGGCAGAGACCCCTTGACTGGGCTTGCCCTTTCCTTCCTCCCCGTGCCCAGCACGGCCCCTCAGCCCTGCCAAAAGTGCTCACTGGGGTGTGCTGCCCTGCATGATGCCCCACAAACAGACGCCCTGGAGCAACCTGCGGGAGGACTGCCAAGCCGCAGGGAGCACCAGCGCCAGGCAAGGAGGACAACGACAACCACCACCACAGCAGCTCCTTCCCAGAGGCATCCAAATTTGCTGCAGTTGAAGCGTCGGCAAGAAGCAAAGAATTTTTCAATGAACTGTGAAGCAGCGTCTACGCGACAAAAACTGCTACCCTGTTTCCAAATCAAAAGCTTGCATCTCTGTACAGAAATCGCGTACCTAAGCGTTAAGGTCAACTGATCTGGAAATTCATCCTGTTTTCAAATTTGCCAGTATGCCTCATGTCTGCAAATATGCTTTAAAAGAATCACTGACAGTTCTTACATGCAAAAATTTAACATATCAAAAGGAAAGCAACAGCAGGAAAAATTCTGAATAGGTATTATAAAAAAGGACAACAAAAAAGAAATGTACCAAGCTTAACAGGAAACAGGTATTAAAACCAGCAGTTTTACTGAGTTAGCAGGATAACCAGAGGAAGGTTAGTCCAGAACTCCAATGCAAGTCTGCGGTCATTTGCCTATATGATTTGAAAATACTATAAATAGCGGAAGGAATTAATTTCACCTGCCCTTTGACATCAACACCTGAGCTTATCAGCTTAGACCTTCTTTAGAGCAACGGGAAAAACATAACTTTAGGAGCATGATTCATTAGACCTGCATTACATGTCTACTTTAGGATAAGATGATTCACACCAAGAAATGACTAGTTCTTTACACCAAAGCGAAGAAAAGCCCACACGAAGAGATTAGGTATAAATGCCTACAATACATATGGTTAGGTAAGTCCCACCCTTGAAATTCGGTATTTCAAATATACTGGAGGTTTATTTGGCCACTGCAGTTAGTGCATTCTGTATAAGTATTATTGGGAGGGAGAGGATCTACTCTCTACCTCAGCTTCTTTCCTTTTTAACAGGGGGTTTAACAATGATTCCCTGCTCCAACAAAACGTTGAGAAAAGTTGAGCACGTTGTCATTATTCGAGTGTAAAACGACACTGCAAGATATAATCCCGTGATGAGTTTAAGGTGACACAAGCCTGGTACCATCACCAAAAGGGGCTGTCCTGCCCTGACCACCTCCTCACCCTCAGAGCTAACTCGCCATGATCTCCCTTGCCTTACCTCTGTGCTGGAAAGCTGCCCTGCAAGGCAGAGCAGCTCAGTGACCTGGCTGAAAGCTACCCATTCGCAGGTTTGTTTAGCAAGATTAGTTTTCAGTCAAATCAGGAGCTGATGTGACTCACCTTATGACACAAGGGAAGCAGCAGGGAGCCGACAGAAGGGTGGGACTGTTTTTTTCAACACAAGTGAAGTCTTAGATCAGCTTCAGAGGACCACTAGACTCACCCTTTGCTGTAAGACCTTTTTAGCAACACAAAACTCGATAAAACAATGTAACAAAAGGCTGTGAAAAAATACAAACAAATTAGGTTTTCAAGTTTTCCTCAGTTTTCCCCAAAGAAATTCTGGCTCAGTATCTACACAAAAGGCACATGTCTATTTATTTCAACATACATTTTCCCATACATTTATGTATTACAACCCTCCTTTTGTTAACTCGCTCTTTGTTTCAGCCCCTGATACTCAAAAGTCAAAAAGAACAGAAACCTGCTTTTTTGAGGAATACCTACTTGGATCTTCTAATAAATGAACTAGATTTTTTTAAAAAAAAATTTTAAAAATCCCTTCTTATTCCCAATAATTAATTTAAAAATGACACACAAAACATACTACTGAATATTCAGTATCAGGTAAACGCTTAGGAAAAAAAAAAAAAAAGAATAAAAGTCATGTTTGTTGTCTCCTTCACTCTACAGTAGGTTATTATAGCTCCAATTTCAGAGAGAAAAACTACATTTCCACCTATTCCTGGCACCTTGGCTGAGACAATTTGCTCAAGTAAGACAGAGAACCATATACGAGTTCAAGGACTTCAAGAAAGTAAAAATGTCATTAGAAACTGTAATTATTTGAACATTCTGTTACGAAGTCATAACACGCTGCAGCCTTTAAAAAAAAGCATCTACTTTCTTCTTCCATCCCAAGACGACAACAACCTCAAGCAAAGAAAAAAATATAAACTGTGTTAAAAAGCACTAGAAAGAAGGAACCAAACAGGGTAAGTTAGACTCAGCTTTTCAAGCCTAAAAGACAAGTAAGTATCCCAAGTAAATCTGAGATTTTTTTATTTTTTTTTTTACAGAACAAGATTGTTGCAAATAAACATCTAGGTCTTCTTAGAGGTAAAGAAATAGAATTTGGAAACTACAATACAAGAAGAAATTGGCCTTTGTTCTTCTTTGAATTCCTAACGTATGTTCCTAGAACAATGGAGCCTTAACTACCTTTTACAACGGGCTTCATTCACTGTCTTAACAAGCTACACCCCCCCAAAGAAAATATGACACAATGGAATAACGAACAACAGTCATTGGCAGCTTGCTTCTCCCTGCACCCACAATATTCTGAGAACTAAAAGGCAATCTACGAAATGAAATATCAGGTACTATAAAATTGCATAGATTGCATCTAGCACATCCCATTCCCTGCTTAATATAGACAATTACACACAAAGCTTTTCCTCTCCTCAGTTCCTGTCTTTACTATACTTTCCACATACACAGCAACATCACACTTCAATGTTCATGCTATACCTTTTCAAATATCTTTTGGGCAAATATCTAAAGAGAGATTTTTAACTGCAGTTGTCATGCCAGGTAAAAAGGTAAAGAAACCGTGCACATCAACATTTACATTTCAGCTTGGTTTCGTCTTCTTTGTTTCCATCCTTCTCTAAGTCTAGTATTAATAGAGGATTGGTGTTAGAGGAAAGTGAAAAAAAATCGGGCACCATTACCTACAGGATTTCTCCCATTGCACTGCAAAGTTTTGCCAAAATTTGGGGGCTTGCTTGGTTGACTTTTTGGTGTTTTTAACAAAAACACAACTTGACCTCCAGTCACCAGAAGAGCCTACACAGGAAGGTGGCTAGTGAAGGCACTTTCCCAAAAAATTTTTGTGTGCACATTCCTTGGAGGACAGAGAGGAAAAAGCACAAGCCTGAGGGAGGGATGGGTGCCAGGGTCACTCAAAAAATATTTTCTCCCTGGATATAGGGTCACACTATTCACTCTCACGTAACTGTAAAATGGCAGAAGACGTGTGGTGGCTCTTCCATCACTCCAGTGATTTGGAAAGTGAAAAAGATGGGAATTCAGAGATAACACTTAAAGAAGGAAAAAGAAGTGTCACAAGGAAAAAGGAGCAAAAAAAGATGCTGATATTTGGATAAAATAAATTACTCTAACTTTGGGAAGGAAAGAAGCAGGACAGAAGCAAACAATCCACAAGTAAACCTCTCGCTCCCTGTAGAAGAAAATGTAAAGGAAAAGCCTTGAGCAACCATATGCCACCACAGAGCTGACACAAAACAGTGTTAGTATTACCAGAAAAAGAAGAGAAATGCCTCCACCATTCTGCCAACCAGAACCAGGTTAAGTAACAGCTAACTCTGGCCCTCCCTGACCCTCATCCTAATAGCAAAGCACATTACTATTATTATTATTAAAATGAGCTGTGAAGAACTAAAAGGAGGAACGGGAGGGCTATGCAAAGTCTTCTGGGGCAGGCAATCCCTCTCCACCACTTGTTCACAAGTGCTGCTCTTAGCAAGCTCCTAGTGAACAACCAAATCCCTAAATGCTACTCCAATACATGAGATGGCCAACCTGTGTACAAAAATCTGAAACTTTTTGAGGGTCTCAACTCATCTAGGAAATGTTCCTATTGTCACCAGCATTCACATACAAAACTCTTGGCAGCTTAGGCTGTGGTAGCCCTCAGATCCCTAGCTAGTTCTTGGAAAAACCTTTTTCCTTATTTTCAAATATTCACAACTACTCCAACACATTAAGCCCTAAAAACAACTGCTCTAAAACAGAAGACAGTTTGGTTAGGATGCTGCTCAATCAGCCCCTCCTGTTTAAAGGAAAAGCTCAATTAAGTTGGGAACTTTTCTTCTGAATGATTTTAAATATTTTTTTTCTTTGTGGTTGAATCCCAGTTAGTGTAATTGCTATTTATACCAAAACATTAAAAGGTCTAGTTATGGGGCTTATTAGAAAAGCAAAATATGTTTTTAATACTTAAAAATAACCACAACAAAATACTTTGTAGCACTATTTTCCCCGTATTAGCATACCACATGTTCAACAACAAAAAGCATATTCCAGAGAAAGTTAAAAATCTTGAAAATGTCACTGAAGGAGTAGCTCCTACATTTTGTTAGCAAAGGTTGGAGGGACTATTACAAATTATGTGTGTTAGTTTCAAGATTCAAAAGAAAAAGAATGTATGTTTTACATCAGTATATAACATACAAGACAAACAAATATGATATCTCTTTATTAACAAATATGTAAAAATATTAGCAAAAATGTAAAAAAACCCGCAAGTGTCACATAAGGAAAACCACTAGAAATATTCCACGTAGTGCTGTTTCAAAGATGTGAAGGTAGAAGGTCACACGGGAGAAAACCTTCTCTGCGAGGCAGCCAAGTCAAGAACTACCATTTGAAAGGAACAAAAGGTTTCCCAGTTTTTCCCCTTCCATTGCTGTCTCCAGCAGCGGTTCCCCATCCCTCGGGCAGGTGAGGCGGCAGCTGCTTGCACACACCATTGCAATCTCATTTCCTTGCCTTACCTCTGCTCAGGTCAGGGATGAATGGCTGTCAAATTCCCCAACGAATAAAAGAGGGTAAAAAAAAAAAACCAAACTCAAACAACAAACAACAAAACCCACACCACCCTTTCTTCCTGAGGCAGCAAGTTTCAATTGCGGGAGCACATGGCTAATCTACATATGTGAAGGTCAGGGCACTCCAGCCGGGGAGGTGAAGAATGGAGCAGCGCACGTAAGGGGCCGCCTCGCACACCCTGGCCCGCTGCCCGACAAGCGAGATTGTTGAAAAGCAATAGATAGCTTCTGGCAGCGGCGAGGGGAAAAATATTTTGATCATGTGACGCTATACAAGCTAACTAGTTTGCTTCATGTGTGAAACTTTTACAGACGCGACAAACACCACGTTTGTAATCGTCCCCAGAACGCAGCCCGCCCTCCTCCCCTCCCCGGGGAAACCTCAGTCGCCAGTCAGCGCCTGTGCAGGCTGGGAATTCCTCCATCCAGCAAAACTCCACTTTAAAACAAATACGGAAAACAGAATACAACCAGCTAACTATATATTCCTAGCGTTTTCATGACAACTAACCGCCGGGCACGTTAGACTGTCTGCCTCCTCCCTATAGGCAGGAAGGACTTCTACTTAGCTGTTGCTGGTACCTAACTAAGGCAGCCTCAAACGTACATACCTGGATTTTTCCAGAAATATTTCTTCAAATAGCCTTCATCTATGACTATCAGTAAATATCTTAAGCCAGCAACAGCTCTAAAGAACACGCTCATTTTTCTTGACTAGGGAATTTCAATCAACCAAGAAACACTGAATTTAAAAAAAGTACAAAAGCACAATTATCTTCCATAAATCATGCCTGAAAGTAAGACATCAATACTACCATTTCATATAAACAGAATATCCAAAATATTCACAACATAAATTGCTACACAAAAAAATACAGAACTCCATACATTCTACCCAAATCAAAGGCTGGAAATAAACCAGCATATTCCTTTGATGCTGTCAAAACAAACCTCCTTATCTTTATTTTTAACTTTAAAAGAATAAAATTTAAGAACTACAAATCCTGTCCTCGTGCTTTCAAAAGAAATTTTCAGAGCCGATGTTTCAGCATCTTGCTTACAAACAAGTAAGTCTGACAGGCTAACCAAATAACATGATCAATGTTGGCAACACCTAGTCTCAGATCCCATCCACACAAATAGAGAGAGGAAGCTAAGGTGCAAAGCCGATACCGTCACACGTAACAAGTATTTAGGCTGCCTATTTATTCTGCACGACATTGCAATTAAAATCGCACATCAAACACAAATAATTAAATAAGGCAGGTATTTTCCTTATTTTAACATAGGGAAACTGAGGTATCCAGCAGTGGAACCAGCTAACTCTAGATCATGCAGTTGACGGATAACTATCCGGAATCTCTCTACCAGTCCTCTACCAATACCATCTTCCTGAAGGCACATAATTTACCTACCATGGCTGAATTCACTGCTTGTGTAAAGAAGGCACTATTCCACTTCAGTCAAGCTGTGAATTAAACCATGTCCACACTGGGAACAGCACACACGACCACAATTAAGTTTTAAAACAGAATCTCTCCTTTGGGGATTTTCCAACCAATTTTTTTTCTTTATTCATACAAAAAACAAGTGTGCTCAAACTTCAGGTTCTACTGTGAAAGCCAGCTGTACCAGGGACCGTGCTACAGCCTCATAGCCTCCTTCCTGCGTAACACAGATTACGCTTTTCAAAGGTGACCAAAACATATTGTGAAACTACCTGCCTTGTGAAAAACTCAGCAAGTTACCTCTACCCTTAACAGCCATACCTGTAAATCCCTCGGGAGAAGCTACTTCGAAAAGCTGTTACTTTGCCAGTGCACCACCCCAATGGTAAGCTAAATACAAAGAGGTTTGCAACAACAGCTATTAGTCAAGGATGCAAGTAATTCCCTGAACCTAACTATGTAACTACTACAAGAGAACTTCAGAGTGGACCTGTCCACAGGGTCTTTAAAGAGCAAAGACATTGATTCAGTAACTTGGCAGAATCAAAACCATTTTGTAACCAACACAGGTAAAAAAGTTACTGACATCCAATACAACTCCCTCCTACAGAAGATCTATTTTTGAGTAAGTAGATACCTAAAATAAATACCAAAGAAACCTCTCCAGGAAAAAAAAAATGCTGAGCGTAACAAGTTAAAGTAGAAGACCCTATTAGTAACATAACTCCTCCTTTAAAAAAAGAAAAAAAAAAAAGAGGTGAGGGTTATACAGTAGAAGTTTCTCCATTTTCATGTTATTTTCTTTAGTATGTTTGCTAAAAAAAAAGGAACAAATAAAAGTCCCACATACATCCGATTTCTTAAAAAAAAAAAAATTAGCAGAAAATTCCTTCCTCACCCCTCAATGGTCATAAAGAGACCAACTGGGGTGGCGGGGGAGATCAGCGACACAGTCCTACAGATGGAAGTGTCAGAGCGCCTATCACTCAGACTGAGGTCTTCATAAGCAATTATCACATCACAAAGCTAAATTCGGTACCTTTTCAAGTCTGAGAAGGATACGAGGCAGAGGGGAAGAGGGGGCACAGCAATGAATTCTTAAATGCAAAACACCATTTGGCAACTGGGCAAGTTCAGGTGCAAAAGATTAACCAACTAATAGTTCCTGAAACTGGAGAAAGGAAACTAATAAATAAGATTACATACTTCTACACATGCTCAGTCCTTCTGACATAGTTACTAAATGCACCATGACTCAAGTGCAAGAAGTAATATTTAAGCAGATCAACACCGCTATCTCTGTGCTGAAAGCAACTCCTTACACTCTGCAGAATCCTCAAACTGTTCTGTAACCACAAATTAGCCACTACCCATTCAGAAATTCAGCAGCCTCACGACTTGGTTTGGTAGTTTGTAAGGAAATTAACAATTCTACAATACGTGGAATACAAATGCACGAGATATCAACACCTTTCAAATTACACCAGCTAAAAACTTTTACACGGATTTCTCATTGGTTTTAATAAATATACACAGAATGTTTTGATAATAGCACCAGGATAATGATCATAGGTTACAGTTTTGTAAATAGTTGCAGGTGCCTTCAGAAGAAGTAAGCTACCTATAAAGGGAATATAAAGTTTGCTAAAAGGTACTTTATATTTGCAGTAAGAACAATTCCCATTTGCAAAGCAATCTTTAAACATGACACAACAATTGTGATTTCCGTATCAAATTTGTTCACTTAAAAAAATGAAGACAATTTTCCTGCCAGATTAACAACCAGACTTGGTGGTAAGGAAGCCTATGCAGGCACCTCTGCAGCCCCCCAGCACACCACTTGTGCTCTGTACATCACATTCATCAGAAGGTAAGTTCTGCAACACCAGCTAAGCTCCTGGGCACTTGTTCAACTCAATTCTCATCAGAGTTTAATTTCTCCGAGAAATCCAATGACTTTATATAGATGACATTGAGTATGTAACGATAAAACAGTGCAAGGAATACTTGAATTTTAGATGACGGTGCCTTTAGTTTAAGGTGACTGTATTGACACAGCAGACAAATGCCTCGCTTTGCTCAGTCGTTTGGCTTCTCAGTTGTTTGAATAGATGCCTGTAAAGCTTAAATTCTCCCAGAACAGAATGTGTTCATAGTAAGACTGTATTTGTTCAAAAGCTAAAGTTTATAGCACCAAGGCCCAGGAGGGTTGGACTAGATGATCCTTCTAGGTTCCTTCCAACCCCTAACATTCTGTAATTCTCAGGACTCTACTTAATTCTAAGAGACCTCTGTTTTCGGTTGTGCCAGAGTGTGCCTGCCTGAGGGAAGCTGCATATCATGGGCCTCAGTTTCCCCACCCTGTACAACAGGAAGAATCGTGTCTTACTCCAGTGCCAGGAACACTAATAAGACAGCATAAAGATCAAACATACTCAGGGTATTGTTAATGAGAAAATCATTAGTTAAAAGTAAGCCTATACAAATTAGCCATCTACTGTCCCCAAAATGTATTGTTCACAAATTACACAGTTATTCTGGGATACATTCATCCCTGAGGATTCCTCGACTGCAGTGGGGCACCACCCTGGATGGGTTTGGCCCTCCCGGAGCAGACGTTTTTCCTGGAGGATCACTAGATGCCACACTCTCAGAACTGGAAGTACAACAACAGAAATCCTCTAGCCCACCTGCAACACAAACAGGGCAGCACCATGCTAGCACATGAGCATTTGTGTGTAAAATTGAGCATGAAAAAGTACAACTGGATGACAGAAAAATTCAAAAGGTAACATTAAGATGAGTGGCAAAACATACATCACATATACAGAAACCTTTCAAGTCTACTAAATAATATTTAAATTTATCAACGAGTAAAGTTTCTTTAAAATAAATTTTATTCTGACACTATTAGCTCCACAAGATTTTCCTGATTACATTTATTTGCTTCTCCCGGCACCAAGCAGTACAAAAACGACACTGCTTAGCACCACTTTTCTACTAGTAGTTTTCAAAACAAATTTGAAAACCACTAAGGTATACTTTTAATTTAAGTTTAATTAAAGTCCTCATTCAATCCTACCAAAACATCTATTTAGCACTATGTAAATAGCCCCAAAATTGAAAGAAAAAAGGTTTTTTTCCCAAGTACCTTAATAATCACAATTCTAAAACATATTCTAGCAAGTTAGCCTACCACAAACACATGCTACTGAAATTCTGCAGCCTTGAGCATGCATGCACAGCAAGTGTGGCAACACTACTTTACATATCCACAGAGAATCTTCAAAGCCTCTCAATAAATGGCACATTTTGAAAAAGTACTAAAATGTAACTAGTTAGGGCACAGGTACAATACTAAGGACATAAAGGTAAATAAACTACTGTCATTTCCACATTAACAATGAGAGTGTTAACATATCTATAACGAGATATTTGAGGTGCAAAAGTAAAAAAAGAAAGATCTATCTGTGTTACTGAAACTAGTTTTCATTGCAAGAATTTAATCTAGTTTTAACTAGGATACCATTTCAGAATGAGACAGTATCATCTAACAGACCATGCTTAGTAATTTCAAAAATTTTATGTTACACATGTAACTAGGTAATTTAGTAATGGATTAAATGCCTTAGTTTTCCTCCTCACAGTTTCAGATCAGAATGCCAGAAAGACAGACATCGACTGCTTAGCTGTAGAATCGTTACTCGATGGAGGGAGTAATACAGGTAGACAAGTTTGCATCTCTCTTTCTTTATTGTATTTCATACACAGGGTCTTGCTGTTCAACATGTAGACGTAAGTGCTACTACAGAAACCAATAACTGAACACCAAACCACAAAGTGTCAAATATATGGCCATAATATAAATATAGATGTTACTAACTGAGAATATTGCTATTTGCTACTTCTAAATAGAAGCTATGTGAATGCTGAATACTATTTATTCAAAAATGCACATGGAAAAATGTATTTTATTCTCCCATTGAGACATCAAGAATCTATTCACCACAATAACAGCTGTTTAATGGCCTTCAAGCACAGGACATGATTCTGCAGCCCTGGCTTAGCCAGAACTTCCAATATAGACATATATTCAGCATAAAAGAAGCTGCAGAATCAGGCATATTCCGAGTTTCTCCACTGCAAAACAAACGACTGATACACATCCAAACTCAGAGTAGCTCGACAGATTTTTTTTTTCCTAATGCTTGCTATACACCCCATGCCATGCAGGTAACTCCTGAAAAGATCCAGGTTCTTTCTTTGTGTGTAGGTGTACGTAAATCTTGCACACGTGCACAAAGGAGAAAGATGTACACAAAGCTCACACACAGAGGCCAGCTAGTGTGTTAAGCTACTGCAGCGCAAATCAGAAGTGAAGAATAAAAGGAGCCTCAGGACTCTAGATATCTGTACACTGCCAAGAAATTAATCAATAACCAAAATAACTGAACAACAAGGTACTGCACTAGCATCACACAACTCCACAATCAAATCAATGTATCCACATGAGCAATATTCATCTGCTTTGAAAACGAGTGTTTCTCAGAAACAAGAGGCTGCTTTTTTCAAGCTTACATCTCATCGCAGAATTGGATAAGGCAATTAAATGAAATGGAAGCAAAATTTTTTTAAATAATTTAATGGGCTGGACAAACACAGAAGTCAGTTCAGAGCAGGATGCCGCAGTTCTGCATATTACAAAAATTACCCATGCCGAGGTAAGAATTTCCTGAACAAGTATCTCACATGTAGCCCACTCACAGTCCTTTTTCTCTGTTCACAGCACAATAGTTTCTTATAGGCGTAGGGCCAATCATCATCTGCTTTGCAAAGACACATGACAAGTGAGTATGTTCTAATATGTATATACACATATATAGACTATACAAACATATAATTATTAAAAAAAAAAAATCGAGGAGCTTTCTGTTCAAATGCTGGACTGAGTATTCCATTTTTCTCTTTCAAAAAGCAACCAATTTCTCTACTTAATGATGTAACATACATGGAGAGTGACACATGGGAATTAAAATTAAAAAAACAACGTAGAAAAGTAATTGTGTCCTGTAAGCTAATGCTAAATATTTTTTATTTTATACATTAAAAATAGTCATTTAAAACCTAAGAAAATTTCTTATCTCAATCATTCACTAACTACATGGAAAAATCATAATATAAAGAACACTGATGACTTGCCTTTATGGCAATCATTATGAGGAAACACTAATAATAATAATAACAATGAAAAATAAAATCAAAGAAATTGTGCCCTTGTCAAGAATATTCTAAGCTGCACCCTAATTCTTACAGTTTAAAAAAAGAAAAAAAAGGGGAAAGAAATCTATGAGAGAGGATGTAAACCCATAAATACAAGGAAGCATTTCTAAGGGTCATACTGAGCACATAATGAATATACTCTCATTCCTCCAATAAAAAAAAAAAAATACTTTAAACAATTTCTGCTGTGAAGAAGGACCACTCTGAACTAACATGCACTATGTCTATCTGACCACGACCTTCCTAGCTTTTAAAGCCATAAATTCTAAACTACCTGTTTTTAAAACCAAGCAGATAATGCAAATATTTTAAAATTAATTATGAAAGGTTATGCATATGAGGCTTTATTACCTTACGGCTCCCAGTGTCCCTTTTACCAGTGCAAATTAAAAAACCTAAAAATTAACACAAAAATTTATTTCCCTGGAACGAATAGAAAGGGTAAAGAATAAAAACTAGAAATGTGACAGTAGTGGTCTGTCTAAAGTAGACAAACACACACACTGCCAGCACATCCAGGGTTTCTATTATTTTTTCAGGATTAATACACTGTTCACAATATTAAGTGGTATTTTCTCCAGGATACTTTATGGAAAGATCCGGCTATTTGAGGACCCCAAAAGCATACACCTGCATTTGTTCCTGCCAGTGCTCGTTGTTAAAAGCTATTAAAAGATTTAACACTTCTTAATAGAAAGATCTTGTTGAAGAGCGAAGAAACCCATAAAATTCTAATGCACTACTCCATTTAACACAATTCATTTTCCTACTGAGAATTCCAGCCAGAATTCACACTTGTGTAGAAAAATGAGATCAACAACTCCTTGATGCTTCTTGAAGTATTCTAATCACAATTCAGACGCAAAAGCACATTTCTCCCCGAATATCTGGATATGTTGCAGAGACGAAACAAATGCGTCCTCTGACAGAACGGCTCCCTTCTCTCTCCTTTGTACAACGCACGGCGCTTTCTCCCCTACAGCAGCCACACGCAAACAAGATTCTTTTTAAGAAGCATGCATAGGTTAGTTATCAAGCTAACAGAGATGTAATTACATTAGTATTTGGATTTAAAAAGAAGGAAAAAAAAACCCCCAAAACGTAATTCCTTGCATAATATCCGTAAGCTGCAATATTACAAAATGTTTTCAGAGCGCAACTTGAAATCCCGAATCCTCGTCCAGTGCGCTGTTATTACAAGACACTCCTCTACCGCCTCCAATTAGCATGGAATTAAAAATATCTTTTTTTAAAAAAAAAAACACCACAAAATAAATAAACCGATGTCCATAGAGAAACGGCGCGATCTAACCGAACTGGATTG
>NW_009724810.1:0-579 GCF_000703405.1 Apaloderma vittatum | reverse complement strand
AATCTTGCACCACAGAAGAGCATTCTTCAAAACTGGTACTATTATATAACTGAAAGATGAAGGTACACTAAAGGTTCATTTGCTATTAAAATGCTCTCTTAAGGTAATCCCTTCTACCCATAGCTTTGGAGCCTTCAAGGACGTAATGCCTCAAAGACTGAGTTGGAAGCTGGTACTCAAACAGATCACCTCACTGCTTCTGGAAAGCTGATACTAGTGAGCTGACAGCAAATAGCACATTAAAATACAGTTGTTCCCTAAACAAAACTTATTTTGTTTAAAAACAAGAGCACCTGAACAGGTAAATGCTATTACTCAGCTTGTCACTATCAGACAGGGTAGGCATGCAGGGGACTGCAAGTGTGTCACTGGATATTTAGCAGGTGTCTGAGAGCAGGGCAGACACTGGAAGCAAGGACTCATGACACATGATTACATACAAGAGTAATGTGATATGGAAAGACAATGCATAATCTTAGATTGGTAGATAGTACTGACAACACTGCACTGACACCTCCCAAAGGAAAGCTACAGGGAAAAATAAAACAGAAAAAAAAAATCCAAATCCCTTCATATCCT
>NW_009724809.1:0-2512 GCF_000703405.1 Apaloderma vittatum | reverse complement strand
TTGAACTCTGTTTACGTCTTTGAGAGGTTTTGCATGGAAGTTGCGTGACAGAACATTCTGCAGATGTGACCAAAGCATAGTTGAGGTACTTTGTCATCAGTGAGGTTCTCTGGTGCCCCTCGTGTGTTGTGGTTTTTGGGTCCTGTTTGAAGAGGGGTCCCCATTTCCTGGCAGCTCTGTCAGGCTGTTCTGGGCTTTGCAGGTGATGTGGGTGTGAGGGGCTGCCCCTTCCATGGCATTTGGTCCCTCGGCACTTTCCTGCCAGCTCCCTCAGCCTGACTTTGGGCCTGGCCTTTGCCATTGGGTGTGCTCTGTGGGTGTCTTGTTGACCCTCTTGCTTGTAAATTTTGGTCTGCATCTAAGGAGTCTGCCTGTTTCTCTTGTGCCCCTTTGGTTACTTCTCTGTAATTGGCAGAGCCAGCACTCAGAGGACGGCTGTTTGTGTACACGGGGTATTGTCCCACGTCCAGTTTCATACTCTGTAAGTCCTGTGATGTGGGGAGACCATCAGTGGTCCCCAAAGACTTTTGTTGGTTCCTCTGCAGGACTTCCCTTAGCTGAGAATGGCACATCTGCACCTCGGCTCTGTTGTCATGCTGTGCTTGAGCTGTGGTGTGATAAATCTTCTTAAAGATCAACCAGAAGACTTCTGAGGAGCAGCTGAGGGACCTGGGAATGTTTAGTGGTCAGAAAAAATTGGTTGAGGGAAGACCTTCTCTCTCTCTGCAACTACATCGACTGAGGGTTTAACAAGATGCATCTTGATCTCTTATCCCCAGGAGAAGTGTGAGGGTGAGAGGAACTGGTCTCCAGCTGCAGCAGAGGAGGTTTAGATTGGATATTAGGAACAATTTCTTCACTGCAAAATGCATCAATCACTGGAACTATCTGCCCAGAAAAGTGGTGGAGCCACCATGCCTGGAGTTATTTATTAAACGACATGTGGATGTGTTGCTCAGGGACATGGTTTAGTGGTGGATGTGTTAGTATTATATTAAGAGTAGGTTATTGATCAGTTGAAGGGTCTTTTCCCATCAACAGGGAGCTACTGAAGTCCTTGGGAGGCCACCCACCAATAGACGGGAAAGTTGTGGTGCTTGGGAGCAGTTCCTGAGGACGGGAAGAGAGCTCATAGTCCTCCAGTCTTGAAGATTTTGGGAAAGCAGTGGCTGGTGAATTTGATCTTCTTCCCAGAATTATGATCTGTTTGCATATGCTGCATTTACAGGACAAAGTACTCTGTGATTGAAACTAATTCTGGAGCCGTTTAAGAAATTCAGTCAACAACCGACAAAGACTCAGTCCCTTTTTGCCTTGGCTGGTCTATGACGTCAATTCGCTTCTTCAGCATTCCAGTAGTCAGGATTCATAATTTATAACCTGTAAGCTTTATTATGGTGTACATATGAGCAGAAATAATAATTACCTAGCTGAGAGTGAGAGTGCTCCTCCCTTTCGGTGTGGGCATTCCTGGTATCCCAGGAGGAGGCCTGAAAGTCTCAGCAGTCCAGCTGCTGGTGGGTCTCCTTCTGAAGCTTTTTTGGGTAAGCTGATGTTTTTAACCTTCCAGACGGGAGGTTTGGTCTCTGCCATTTCCCTGAGTTACTGGACAGAAGACAGAGGCTGCAGCACACGGCTTTGTGCAGGCAGTTATTTTCTGGCCTCGTGTCCTCGTACCTGAGTGATGCTCTCGCTTTGACCTTATGGAGCTATCCCAGCATGCATCGGGCCCTGGCAAAAGCTGCATTAACCAAAATCTGAGCAGGAGTTGAGTGAACAGGCACACGTGCCTCAGAGTGCAGTTTGCCCTCTTGGCGGCCAGGGTGGGCATAGTGAGCGCGGTGCCAGCCAGCCCTCGGATCCCTTTCTGCAGGGCTGCTCTCCAGCCACGCTTCTCCCAGTTTGTGTTTGTGTTTGGGATTGCTGCATGCTAGACACGGAATGCAGCTTTTGCTCTTGTTCGATGTCACACCATTGGTGGTTGCCCAATGCTCCGATTTATCTAGATCCCTGTGCAAGGGCTCCTGTCCCTCAAAAGAGTCAACAGCGCCTCCCAGTTTGCTGTCGTCAGAAAATTTGGTCAGGGTGCAACCATCTCTTGGATCTGGATCATGGATAAATTCTTCAACAGAACTGGTCTTAAAATGGACGTCTGAGGCACAGTTCTGGTCTCCAGGCAGGACTGGTTGTTGGGCAGATATAGCCCCATTCATCGACCCTTTGAGCCTTGCGCTTCAGCAAGTTCTTCACCCAACGCTCTGTGCACCTGCTCATCTCACGGTTGGACCACTTGTCCAGAAGGATGATAGAACCCTAGAATGTGTTGGGCTGGATGGGACCTTTAAAAGTCATCTAGTCCAACCTCTGTGCAGTGAGCAGGGACATCTTTAATGAGATCCGTTTGCTCAGAGCCCCATTAATGCTGACCTTGAACGCTGTGAGAGACAGGGTCAAAATCCTTCCTCAAATCCAGAAAAACTACATCCAGCACCTTCCCTTCATCCCTGACATG
>NW_009724808.1:0-340 GCF_000703405.1 Apaloderma vittatum | reverse complement strand
ATTTTAGTCATATTTACATCGATTGATTAACTTAACCAAACTTGAAATTGAAAATGTATCCCATAACAATTGCCATAATTATTAGAGCATTGATGTGAAAGAATTATTGCTCGAATTTCTCTTCTGAATTAGGGATAATTTATATTAGTAATGAATATGAAGTAAATTACTTTGCAAGTTAATAAAAATTATTATTTTATGTCAATATCAATTCCTTAGAAGTTTTAATATAGAGACTAAATATAGTAAGGATTCAATACCGTCGTTGAGTAAGTAGTGAGTTGCTGATTGAATTAATTAATTTGAGGACAGAGAGGAAAAGCAGAAGCAGCAGCGCCGG
>NW_009724807.1:26144-34105 GCF_000703405.1 Apaloderma vittatum | reverse complement strand
TGCCAGTAGCACACACTGTCTGCAAAAACAGTGCACTTCAGAAAGTGCAGCCTTTTATAAGAGACTGAACTGGAAAGTAAAAATCACTAAACAGGACTGGGTTTTTAGTTAAACTCAGGACAACTACGTTAATTTCTGCCAGAATATGTGTAGAGAAAAAATACTTAGTAATGCTACTTTAGCGTTATCATCATGCTATTGATGGGCTTTTAGGAAGCAAACCAGTTCATTTGTGGTATATTTGCACTTTTTATTAAGCAGTTAATAACTGAAGGTATGTATGGAACCTTCCTAGACCTGCTGGACGCATTTTTCTTAAGGCACCCCAGGATACCATTGGCCCTCTTGGCTGCAAGGGCACATTGCTCAACGTGAGGAGAAACTTCTTCACTGTGAGGGTAACGGAGCACTGGCACAGACTTTCAAAACCCTCCTGGATGCGTTCCTGTGTGGCTGCCCTAGGGGATCCTGCTCTGGCAGGGAGTTGGGCTAGATGATCTCTAGAGGTCCCTTCCAACCCCGAACATTCTATGATTCTATGATGCAATAAGTGCTGGAACTGTTTCTTAGAGTATCACAAAACAATACTGAGTGAATTGTGTCTACATTCTAGGTACTCCTGCTTCATTTGAAATTGGTGAGTTACAGAGAACTGGAAAGAGTAAGTACCTTTATGAAAAATTGGAAACAGTAAATACCTTTAAGAATTAAATGAGATAAAATTTTTCAGTCTAGAGGTTTAGAGCTTTACAGTTGTGCATAAATTTACTCCATAAATTATTAAACATGCTCAGCACCATTTGAAGACCGCAGTGGTGAGCACAGATTAGATGGTGGGTCTGAATAGGAGCAAAATAAGTTTTTCTGTATTGAATCTGTAAAACCAACATCCCTAAAGCCTTCAAGGATCTTCCTGTTTCAAGGGTATTGCACAGACTGCTCTCCTTTGCTTTTTGTTCTGTTTTTGTTCTGTGCTGGTTTGATCTCTAGCTGATATTTCTATCCTTTATGACCGGAGAATAATAACCTTTCTAAATTTATTTAAAACTTCCCAGAGAACACTAATTTAATTCTTTTAAAGCTTATAATTATGCATAATTTTTTTATTTTCAAATTCTATATTTTAAATTTTGTTTGTAAACTTAATTAATTCACATAATCTCCCTCCCATTTTTTTAATTGTAATTGAATTCCATGGTACTTTTTCATAAAAGTTGGTATGCAAATTCCTGAGAATTCCTTATTAATTTTACTTTGAGGAAGTAAAAATGCATTTTAACGTGTAGTTAAGTCCACAAACACATGGCCTTAAATGGCTGGTTTCAGGCATATTCTTTTAGAGAAATCCTACATTTCTAATTTATCGCTGTCAGTCTGGCCAGTGTTATTCTAGTAATTATAGAATCCGCTTCCAAATCTAAATCCATAAAATCCACTTCCTTTACCCTTTGCATCTCTACATTAACCCTGAATACATGTGTATGTCTGATAGATTGATTTATTTCTTTTAAGCTGATATATTTG
Source organism: Apaloderma vittatum (assembly GCF_000703405.1). Lineage (NCBI taxonomy): Eukaryota > Metazoa > Chordata > Aves > Trogoniformes > Trogonidae > Apaloderma > Apaloderma vittatum. Next base: position 32,581 of record NW_009724807.1, on the reverse strand, counting down.
CAAATATATATAGAAGGAAAAAAAAGGTGTCTCCAGTGTTGTGACAGAACACAAACACAACAATAGGGAATGGTGCTGTGTTTGTAAGCACAATGGAGCGACACTTTCTCCAGCTCTAGGAGCCAACCAAGAGGACATCAAGGACTTTAGCTCACTGTCCCAGTCCTGAGACCTGGAGTGAGAGTATAATCAGGGGTGGAAGAGGAGGATGCAGACAAGCAGTGTTCTTCCCATGAAAGACAGCATCTTGGGTGCTTTTTATGTCCACATGGCAAGCCAAGACTTCAGTCTTCATCGCTGGCCCAGAAATACCAAAAAAGCAGCACTCGAGTGGTGGACTCGAGTTTGAGGGAACTGATGCATTTTATGAAAGACTACAAAACATTTTAAAGCACTTTCTTGAGTTCAATAATGGGCCAAGCTATTTGTACAGGCACAGCCAACATGTTTTGTTGATTCTCCTAAGTGAAAGTTTATATGAGGACATGTAAGCTGTCCCTGCAATTTTCACACAGCCTGTCTGAAATCTAAAGAAGGAATGAAGAAGACAAGCTTGCAAAAGGGGAATTAAATAGATACCCTGAAGTAATATGAGAAGGTTTTGCTGCAATTCTCTTTTTCACAACTTCAGGCAATAGTAAACCTTCTCAAAAGAAAACCCCAAAAACAAAACCCCCAGAAATAAAAGAAAGAAAAGAAAAGGCTTGCTGGATTGCTGCGTACTAGAGGTTATTGGTTGCTGCTTCATTAGTTGCATACTATGTCTTGACTTCCATTTTGTATAGACTATAGAGGAAAAAAACATTTCCATGTGTTCTGGAGTACTAATGTGGAATCTATCAAGAAAATTATGCAAAGTCTCAAAGTTGCACTGTGATATTATAGAAGAAGTCAATGCAGCTGAGCTTTACTGTGCTTGTGTAAATTCAAAGCTACAAGCCATTTGTTTAACCACTTTTCTGCAGCACAGTCATCATCATGTTTCATCTGCAGGATGAAATCCTAAAGAGTATAACAGTCTGAAAACAGCTAAGGGAAAATTATGTTTGTAGCTGGTGTTAGCACTGGATGATTTTTTCCATGAGACATTTATTATCTAGAAAATAAGGTTTTGAATAACCTCAAACCACTTGTAATTGCAAACTGAATTCAGAGAAAAGTTGTTAATGAAAATTATTACTCGCTATCTACTTATTGCATACCATAGGAAGTTTTTAACAACTTATTCTCTATTTATTTTAGAGCTAATCTTATCAAAACAGTGAATTTAATGGAAGAAGTTGTGTTCTTTGATACGGCAGTTAGGCTTTTACCTAAGGACTGAAGAACATACACCAAATTCCCCTTTCTTCTTATGAGATCTGCATCCATTGCTCCCACTTTCCAAGCACCTCACTCCCCTATTGATAATCTACCACCAACTATGAAATACTAATCACAGAAATGAAGCAGGACTGAACACAGGAAGGGACAACAGCCATCCTATAAAGTCACTCTTTGTCTCGAGGATTATATTGATATTTTATACTTCATACAGAGCAGGGTAGAAACAGGGTGGGGAATGTGTGAACCTTCTGAAATGAGCAGAGAATTCAACCTTAGAGTTCTAACCAAGTGCAACAACCTAGCTCCAGTTTTACAGAGGCTAACATCACGCTCATCTTTTCAATACACCATGGTTGAGGGTGATGCCTGATATTCAAATGAAACATTTTGTTGATGTACAAGTGAAAACATTTAGTTGGGTTGTTTGGGTTTTTTTTGTATTAAGGAAAGAAAAAAACATAACTTTTTGTCCTTTTTTGTGGTCAGTTGTTCAATTTTAGCAGATCTACCAAAAAAGAATTATGTTCACAGTAAGCATTTATATTCTTGGTGTCTTCCCCAAGGGGAAGTGATCACAGAGAGAGCTGGTTCAGGAACGAGCAATTGCCTTTAGTTCAGGATCATAAGGAACTGAGAGTCAGTTACAAGGACAGCTGAGATTGCAGTGTAAATCATCTGAGAAAACTAGGAGGGAAAGTTGAAAGGATGCTGCAGCTTCTGGCCTGAGTCTCTGGTGCTCTAATCCAAATACTGCTCACCAGAGTGCTTATTCCTTTGTTAGTAAAAAAACTGCAAAAGGATTTTGTCTAATAAATTAACAACTTTAACAAATTAGCAGCATTTGTGTTATATTTGTATTAAAACAGCTCCCATCAGAACAAGATCATATTATCACGCTAACTGTACAAACAAATGTAGAGCTAACAGTCTAAATTCAGACACGATAAACAAGTAAAATAAATGGAGAGACTGAAGAAGAGGACAGGAGGGAAACAGCGATAAGAACACTTAGTTGCATAGACCATGTACATGCATAATTGCAGCTCTATTTATAAGCCAGAACTAAACATGAGATATTAATGAGGTTAGTAATCCCTGCTGGCCAGCTGCCTAGCCATTAAAGGAAGGACAATTTGTCTGTAAGGAGAATATTCCTGCACCCTGCTGTGTTGCTGAGCGGGATTTTATAAATGCCATGGGGTTTATTCGGTTTCTTAATTCTGCCGGCTTTACTTTCTTGAGTCAGCTATGCAAGGACCGAAGTCATACCACTTACGGCTACATATTCTCTTTCATCCACTTAACACAGCAACTAAGAGAGTCCTTTCCCACCCCATTCTCTGGAAGGGGAGCACTTGACATATCAGGATAGAAAGGACTCTTGTAGCACACGGGAGTTAAATATTGCCTACCAACAAGGCTTTTTGTGATTTCTGTTTTATTAGTAATATAATCTGTTATAATATACAGATATATCACACGGTAATAAACACGTTAGTTACAGTAATAAAAACTTTGGATTAAGATCAACTAGTCCCTTTCTTCTCTGCCTCATGAAGCTTAATCTTGATTTAAAAGCCTGTAATTGCTTCTTATGACATCGGGATGTGCTGTTAGCACAATGCTCTGTGCAGTTTTCCACTTTCCACGTGGCGCTCAGCCCCAGGCACCGCTGTCCTCAGCCTGACGCTCCCACCTCAGGGAGCGTGGTGGCCATGGGACCTGTGCCGATGGATGCTGTGGGGCCAGTGTCTTCACAGGAAAAACACACAGACACATACATGTGTGCCTGACTGCATACTCTCCCTACAGGTAATTCTGCCTCCTGATTACCACAGCTGCCTCTGTTGATGCCTGTCTCCTGGGAGACAGAGCTCTCCTGTTTTTGTTCACACAAGCCAGGACTTGAATATTGGGAGAAATTAGCTGTCAATGGGAGGAAAGTTTACTTACCATATTTCCCTCTATCCTTCCTTCATTTCCTTCAGTGGTTTTGAATTGTTTTCTGGGCTAATATAAATAAGACAAATCTCCTCCCAATATTCTTTGCTGGTAAGATGCTCACACCCTGTGAACTGTCTGCTCTACAGGAAAAGATGAGCTCAGAGCAATGGAGATTGTTTGTGCCCTGTGCAGAAATCTGCTGGTGGGTGGATGCTGAATTCACAGGTAGAAAGAAGATGTGCGGGAACTGCGATTTCCCTTCATCCCATGGGAAGGGGCTGTGTAGCTCATCTCCTGAATAAGCAGTGCTCAGCACTGGGACGCTGTCACCAGCTCAAGAAAGGCATAAAGCTCAAGCCACTGGAAGCAGCCCCAGGTAGGAATATATGCTTGTCCCATTCTTACACTTTTAACTTGGCATCTACTGCTGGTCAGATACCAGCCTAGATATATCTTTGGTCTGTGTAGAGCTTTTCTTGCATTTTTACGGCCTTGTCAACTGTCATCCTAATTTTTTATATTAGGAGAGTCAGATTAAAAACTAGTCCTCATCATCTACCTTACTCCTCTCTCCCCAACTCTTACCATGCACTTTGCTTTCAGCTGCAAGCTTTCTGGCAATCTTAAAATTGGTTTCCGTTTTTGTTTTCATGCTGCCCCAGGTCTCTTGGGACTAGGATAGGAATAGCCAAAATACCATGAGAAAGCCTTTTCTCAGGCTATTTACAGCTTATACAGAAGCAGAAGGAACTAAAAAAAATCATGAAAAAACAGTTCTCACAAGACTGTCCAACCCACTTTAGCAGATAAAAGGGATTTGAATAGTTTCAAGAAATATTCAGACTTTTGGGTGGCTCTTAGTCCTGACCTTTTTCAACAGTTTATAGTTTACTGATCACAATCTGTATTTAATATCACTGTTAGGAGACAAAGATTTCTTTCTTGTTTGGGTTGCCTGCATGGAAGTAAATTCTACACTTCTTTTTGAACACTGAATTTTACAGTCAATGAATAGAGGTGAGTGCCTAACTTAAGCACATTGCACCCTCTTCTAGAGCCATCAGAGATGACACATTGGGCTTGGGCTCCTGATTTAGGCACTTACTACATGCTTAAATCCTAGAGTGTTGCATATTCCCTTCAGCCTCAATGTAACAAAAGTCTTGCCTCCGAACAGGAGAAGTCACTGTGGCAAGTCTCAGTACTGTGATTTCACCCAACCAGTGAAACTTGCTTTTCAGGCCATAAGCAAAGCTACTTGTGATAGAAAAAAAAGACAGTTTTCATGCTTCTACATTAGTGTTTTTTCAGACAGATGGCTGAGATACTGTCCAGAAGGTGAGAAGAGTGCTCATTTTTATATTTCATGCTTTGCTTGGAAGCTAGAAGGGAATTGGCACTGGAGAGGATCCAATACAGTAAGCGCTTTAGCTCCTGCATTTTCCTTAACGAGAGATTTCTGATCAGATATAACAAGAACAGGGTTGTAATATATCTACAGGCCTCGAGGTGCAGCACTGGTCTCAATAAATTCAGTGGCAGAACTCCTATTGACTTTAGCTGGATCTAGGTTTCTCTCATAATTTTGCCAAGAAAGATCTTCTTTCCTGAAGTGTCTTTAAAGAACAACCAAAACTTACGTTACAAAAATTTGGAGCAGTGACATGATTCTCAGGACAGTCCAAACCGCCGCACTGACCAGAAAATAAACTCCAAATCTCTGGATCCTGTATGAAAACGAGCTTTTGCTCCTAAGTTTTGAGCAAGGGCATTGCTGTCTACTCAGTTGTGTTGTGGTAGCCTTGACTGAGTGAGCTCTGGTGTCGGACTGAGAAGCAGCCTGCGTTGTAGTCATGCCCATCACCATCAATCACATAGCTGCAAGTGATTAGGAAGACAAACTGAATGGACTATCAGCAGCATGGGAGCAGCCTATGGCTCTACAGCAAAAAGAGTGAGGCTGATAAAATTTGGGTGTTTCAGGATGAATTACAAGATGCCTGGTGGAGAGCAGTGCATTATCTCCTACAGCCAAAACTCAGGCTGAAATGAAATCTCTTTTTAGTTCACAACTCAGAACTTATGTATGTGCAGCTAACAGTGTAGCTACCAGCTAGCTCAGCAAAATAAGCATGAAGAGGTTAACACTGGTTTGTTCAGCAGCAGATCTGAGGGCCTGCTGTCTTCACATATTGTTTATGTGGATAATATTTAATTTTTTGTGTATGGCATAGTAAAATGTTTTTCTCAGCTAAGTCAATGCAAAGTCCTCAGACTGTCCCTTTGCATAGTATGAGTATGTTGAGCAAAATTAATGAGAGTTTATGATGATCAAGGGGGCCTAGCAGTGAAAGAGGAAGTGAACAGGCTGGAGAGCGTTAAGTCTGCATTTGCAAAGATCTTCCATTGCAGGTACAGCTAAAAGAGAGTTGGAACCTGGAAAAGAAAGGTGGGCAGACTCAATGGAAATTTATTGAGAATTAATGACATATTATCATTGACTTTTATTTTTTTTTGTAAACCTTCTGAGTCATTAGAATTACCCTAGAGAAACAGACAGTTTATTCAGTATACAGGCAGGAGTTTCCAAAGGGTGGGTGGGATTTGGGTGCAGTGGCGGAGAAGAGAGGAATGGCAAAGAGCCACTCGTCATTTGGAGGTGAGACGGGAATGTAAGGCCAGCATGGGTGATGTCAATTAGTTTTGAAAAGATGGCAACAAGAAGGGGTCATGAAAAGCTTAGGTTGCCTGTATATATGAGGACACCAAGGCATATCTCATGTCTCACTTAAGAGATTTAATTCTGTTTGCTCTTACACTGACCCAGGAGAAATCCTCGTCTGAATGATACAAATATCTGCCCTACTCTCTTTATAGTACTTTTGATCAAAAATAGCTGGGGCAGGAGGGAGTCATGTAAGGAAAGTAGTTTGCTTATGAAAATGTTTTTTCCTGTTTGTATATAATCTGTATACACACTCACACACTCGCATGTGCATGGTCACAGATGAGACTCTTTTTCCTAAAGAGGCTCAGCAGAGCAACCACTCATAATACTTTCTCACAGCTTTGCTTACTAACAGTGCTTGGAACAAAGAGCCCGGTTCAAAGTCCATTGGAGTCTGTGGAAAGATGCCCGTTGACTTCACTGAGATTTGGATCACATC
>NW_009724807.1:17265-26113 GCF_000703405.1 Apaloderma vittatum | reverse complement strand
TTCCCTATTTAGAAGTTAGAAAATAGGCTGCAATTCCTCAGCTGTATGTGCTAGGCTAACTGAGCCTGAAACTAAGTGCACAGAAAAGCCCCACATACCCAAGGCTGTACCTTGCAAATGAGTCTTTTGTTTCTGTCTGCTCACGGCTCACTGAGTTCTTCAAAGTCAGTCAAACAAATAATGCTTCTAGTCATTGGATTTTCTGTCCTTACAAGGTTTGGCAGCTCTCAGAGACGTTATCTGTAAGATGTAACCATCCCGGTGGTCATGCCAAAAGATACAAATTTAGTCTTCTGCAGCAATGAAAAGTAGTCTTTTAAAAAAAAAAAATGGAGGAAGAAGAAATATACTTTGAAGAAAACTTATTTAGATCTCTTCTGCAAGACTGATAATATTCTATAGGATTGAATAAAAACTCTCTGTGGTTAAGCCTCGGCATTAGCACTTAAATTTCTTCCTAAATCATGGTTTTATCAAAGCAGTTTTGCAAGGTTTAAATGGGTGAACAGCGGAAGCTTTTGCATGATAAGAGATACACTGACCGTGCTGTTTCTGATCCCCTTCTTGAAAATTAATTAATTAACTACCTTCATACCTTTTTCTTTCCAAGCTTAATTTCATTTTTTACTGCAATAGCAATCTAGCACACTGGATTTTTTTTTTATTTTTAATGGAGACTTTAAAATTATTATCTCAGGCTTAGAAAAATAACAGGATAGATCTTGTCTTTCATGAAGAGATCTGCATTATTTTGAGGATTTCTAGCATCACTGAGAGTTTTCCCATTGATTTCAATGTGATTTTCATTGATTTCAGGATGAGGAGAAGGGCTGATGGGGGACAAAGGTAGCTTTAAGCTGAATGTCAGCACTCTTAGTTCTGCACCAGAGGAATCTGTTCCAAGTCTATTGTTTTATGCAATGATACATTACTGAAGCAACGTAATTATGTGGGTGGAATAAGATACATGATATCCTTAATTATTCATTTGTTTAAATGTTTGGCGGCTGCTCTTAATGTGACAGATCTGCCCACTTGTCAAGTCACCAGCCAAACCGTCTTTGCTTAAGTAAGGTTATTTACTTTTGAAAAAAAAAAACCAGATGCAGATAGTCATCTGATTTTTTCAGTTTAAATTTCATTCAGACTCAGAGTTTGTTTAATTTTCTTATCTACATTATATTTTGATGACAACTTAATTATTTTAGAAAAATTAATAGTTCCTCCACTTCTCTGTGTTAAACATGAGAAGAGTATTATGCTCTGATTATAAGGAAAGAACTACAACTGACATCAACAGAAATTGTGTGACTGCACGTATTATAAATGAAATCAGAATATTATACAACAGCTGGAAGACAGTCTAAGAAATAACTTTTTGAATACCATGTTAAGGAACATGCTGACTAACATATTCATCTAATTCAAGAATCTCTACACAAATAGCGTTCTTGTCAACTGACTTTTGCGTATACTGGAAAATGTAAATGAACTGATTTCCATGCTCGTTCTGCCCAAATGTAGTGATTCATATTTAAATATGCCAGTTGTACTCCGATTAGAAATTAGCTTAAACTGCAATGAAGCCCGACATAGGCAGAGGTTGAAACGCTCAGGATAGTAGTTACCTCTATGGTCACTGTGAGTGTACAATTAGTGAAATGTTGGGAAAGAAACTCATCACCAACTCCAGGATTTTGAATAACAGGTGAAGTCTGACATCCTCCTGCTTGTTGTCAGAAGAGTTCCTTTTAATAACTTGTGATCAGAAGAAGGAACATACTAGCTTTTGATCTTTATCTGCATTTATCCCAATGCTTTCTGGGTATAAAGGATATTTTTTTTTTTGTGACACAACATGAACAGGTCCCATCTGTGTGTTAGGGAAGCTCCTGCAAGCAGGAATTGCCGGCTCAGAAGCCATCTGTGGCACAGAAGACTGTAGAGAAAACGGTGCACTCGTTTCTAGGATAAACAATTACTTGAAGTGAGCAAGAGTGAAACAAAATTTCTCCATTCTTATATCTGATCTCATAATCCACAAAATAGCAGTGCTTGTTGCAGATTTCCATGTTAGTATACAAATTAATTTGTGCAGACATTAGAGACTAGACCTCTCCAAAGCCCCAGTCTGTAAGCTAAAACAAAGTTCACCAATAATGCCTGTTCATGGTGTAGATGGTAACTATCCAGAAATATAACCAGACTTTACAGTCATTAGCATACTGACATTCATACTGACTCACTCAAGAAAACATAAATTGTCCATTGATCAAATACCATTTGCCATTTGCACAAATCATTGGTGTGATTGACAGGATTATATTGGAAGCTTATTTTAGCAGATACCTATTAGTATTCATTATATTTAAGGTAACATCAGGGACCTTTGCTTTCCTAGGCTTTTTAGGGGCAAATTTTCTTTTTTGCTGCTGCTGCTGTCCATTGTTTGTGCCTGAAGAAGATTTACTTTGGTCGACTTTCAAGCTGCTTACGAATTCGATGCAACAATTCCCTCTGTAAAAAAACGATGCTTCAAAACAACTTGAGTTTTACATTTGGTGTATTTTTTTTTTACTTTTATTAAATTGTCAGTGAAGACAGTGAAGTCTTACTCTGCAAAACTGTTAAATATTGGGTGCCAGAAACTGCTGGTGCATTCATGCTGCTGATATGATGATTCTTGGCTGGAAGTATGCAGATTGATTTTGTGTAACTGAAAATTTAGAGCCACGTACTTGGTATAGCACTTTCGTGTCATAGATCAGAGTGAGAGGAAAAAGAAATCATCTCACTGAATGCAGAGCTTCCCCTCAGGGGCTGAGATGTCTCACTATAGCCCTAGAATGAGCAACTCTTAGGAATCAGGAAATATGAATGGAAAAATTGTAATTCTTCTTGGAGATAAGCAATCCTACTGAATATATGCCTTGAGAGAGGAGAATGTCAAAGCAGTGTTTTTTTCCTGAGTTTATAGATTATTCCTGTTCCACTCATTTAGCCACCAGTAAAAAACAGCAAATGCTGGGACAGTAGTCTTCTTTTAATAATTGCTCTGATCCCTTGATAACCTTCATGCTCACAAAGGAAAGGGAGGGAAAATGTTATTTATCTTAGCTTTCCTCTGTAAAAATATAGAAGTTTTCTGGTAAGGAAAGAGATAAGATCACTTGGCACAGGTCTTCTGAGACAGAGATAACAATATTAGCAAGTAATTGTAGGAGAAATCCCTTAACATCTGATGATAACTTTCTCAGTCTTCTAGTAAAAAGTATGGATTAAAAATTGATTTACTGGGATGCAAAGTTCACCAGGGCTCCAGAATAGTAGCATAACATATAAATTTCTGTGTTTATGTAAATATTTTACCTCTAGCTTTTGATGTAAAATATCTTATATATCTTATCAACCTATATCATTCTCACATACTCACTGCTGGCAGGCAGGGCCAGACCCCACACATCACCTCTGGGCTGCTTCTGCTCAATTTGTAGCTCAAATAACTTTGCCTTCCTTGTGCCCTGAGAGTATTGAAGATAACGAAGACAAGGTTTGGAAGTAGATGTCTTCCATGAGAAAAGTTAACACAGCTGGGAAAACACACAAGTTTAGGGAAAGGTTTCTTGTTAGCAAAAAAGGCAGCATGTTCCAAGATGATTAGACAATATCAAAACAAATGAAGCAGAAGTGTGTTTAATTTAATCTTACTACGATTACCCTTTTTTTTACCATCTTGGTAGCCTTGATGAGTCATTTTAAGGCCTAAAATTTATATTTTTTTCAGGTATATAATTTAAACAGCTAAAAGTATATAATATTCCCTAATTACCTGCTTTCTGCACAGTGGAACAAAGTCAGCTGGAGCAGTTTGCAGCACTCCTTTACTCAAGCAGCTCATGGCTTTGTGGGGATTACATTCTCCTAAAACGGGGTGCAGAGCTGTCAAGCTAAAGACATGCTTCAATTTCTTTCTCTCACTTAGTACTGTGTGCTCCATAGTACAAAGGTGTAAAAGTAGTGAAAGTGCCTATGTTTTGAGAGGAAAAAAAAATTCACTCAGACAAAAAAAAGGTAGCGAGAACTATACACACCTCTTCAAAGGATGGTTACAGGTTATAGAACTGGAGTATATAGCTCTGCCTCTGTACAGCCCTGTGAAAAGTACTGCAAGATGGGCTATGCTTCACATGTAAACTCAGAGCTTACTCTTGGTTTGCTCAAGGGGTCTATATGGTGAGTGTGCCAAGAGCTGGATATCCATCCTCAGGTGTGGTATGAGGGTGAGTACCTTGGCCTCTGTTCAGGGAACAGGATTTAGCCGTTCAGCCTTAAAACATCAAAACTATTAAGTTCCTAAATCTTTAGATATACCCCTAAAGCTTCAGTTTCTGAATATTTACTTATCCTAGAGAGTGTGAAAAAGAAAAGCTAGCCAACAGACTAATTGGGGGGAAAAGGGTAATCTGAGACTGAACTAAAAATTAAATTGCCTTTTAAAGATGTAACAATCTGCTATTTGATGAAAATGAACTTTATTGCAAAACAGTCAAGAATTCCCAGGGCCTGGTGGGCTCTAGTTTTTGTTTACTACTGAAATCTTCCCAGTGTGTTAAGTATTTAATTTCAATCCAGTTTCTATTATATCTGATTCTTAAATGTTGTCCTCTGCAACATTTTGCATGTGAATAGTGACTTACAAGTTTTCTGTGGAGAGAAAGCTTACCATCCTGCTAGCGCTGGCAGTCAGTCTCTATTTATCTTTCCAGCAACATACAATCTTTAAAAATTACCATAGCTACCTGATATTTATAGACACATCTATTATCCAAAGCACAATTTTACTTGTGGGAAGGCACACAAATGCCCTGCATTGCAGAACATCTGGTTTGGGGGTTTTTGCCCTCCAATATCTCTCTGAATTTATTAATCTTAGATGGGATTCACTTCACCTGTGAGAAAAGTATTTGAGTGAAACTGCCAGTCACCTTCTAACAGCAATTTATAGAAACAGGCAGAAGCGATTCATCCCAACAGTCTGGGATGCCTAATTCTCTTCAGGAGGTGCCCCTGCCCCATCGCTGAGGTGGAGGGTGCTTATATGTCATGCCTGCCTTTGAATTGGTGGTTACTAAGTAAGTGAGACAAATTCTAAACTGTTAATTTGCACAAATACTGCACACCTTCTGAGTAGTACTCTGGCCAATATCAAAATTACATTTAGCTTCTGGTTACAAAGAATTAACTCACCTTTTTTAACAGAAAATCTTGGATCTGAGAATTCAGTCTTGGTAACAAAACTACTGTAATATAAGAGAAAAAACTCAGTCACTTCCAGAGCTCATGAAAATAAAGAGTTGATGCAGTGACTTTAATTTAGTTGCACAAAGATATAATAAGAATACCACCAACCTGTGCAGTCGTTATCTAGGTTTTGGTTCCGGCATCAATAGTATGCAATTCCCATTCACAGTGCTGTCAGAGTACCGTGTTCTATTCCTGTATTTTTAAATGTGAAAATGCATATACAGAAATCTAGGTATTTTTGATAACAACAGAACTTTTATCTACACTGGAGTATTACAGCAAATGTGGGACACAGCAAGGAGCAGACAGGTAAGCAAATGAAGCAGCATTCTATCCCAGACAATGGGGAAAAAAAAAAAAAAGGAGTCCTCCGTTTGACCACAATTGATTAAAAAAAGGAAAAAAGGTAGGAGATTTCCTAACCACCCCAGAATCTTCTTCAGTGACAATACTAATGTAAATCTGAGCAGTCCTTGAATGGCAAGGGAACTGGATTTTCTATCTACATATATCAGCACTGATATTCTGGGACCTTACTCTGTGTTGCAGGAGAGAGGATGTTTTCATTTTCTCATTCTATGGCATTTAGGGGGGCAAACTGCCCATCTGTGAAAGATAAAGAAGCAGATTAATTCCAATCACAATCTACCACAAAGGCCTTAATACAAATTATTCTGTCACCCCTGCACCAAACAGCAGCTACACTGCTACTCGTGCCCTGTGTAAGGAAGAAAGAAGCAACCTGAATACTCCTGAGAAGAGTTTCTGGACATTCTGATTACATGGGAAACTCAGTGACTCAGTGAATGTATTTTAAAAAAAATATAAAAAAATTCTTTTCTCTATTTTGTAAGCCTGAAGATTGTGGACATCTTGTGCAGCTACATTTCCCTTGGGCTACGTCTTCTAGTATATGGGGCTGTGTGCCCTGGGACTCACAAAATCTCTAACCAATGATATAATTCAGATCTTTGCCATTAGGGAAGGACCTACAGTGAATTTTCATTACTTTTCAAGATGTTAAAAATCTTGGCAATCATTACTGGAGAAGCAGAGTAGCCAGTTCTCATTTTGCTATTTTACAAATCCATTAATGCTTTATAGTAAATCCAGCAATGTTCAAATCCCTGGACACTACCAACCTTCAACAGCAAGTGGATGAAGCAAGATCTTCTGTGACCAAGACTGCATAAAATAAACAGACCATGATGTACCTTGCCAAAAAGCAGAACAAGTAAGCAAAACAAGTACGCAAAACATTGGCTGAATTTTGCTCTGAATTCTGCTGACATAAACTGAAGAAAGCATATGCAGTCTTCTTGCTCTTACAGTAGATAAACATTGTTTGGATCCTATGTTTTGAGATGGATAACCAAGATTTTATTTGAAGGAGATTTATAAGAAGACTATAGATTTTGCCATATTGATGCCAGTACAGAAGGTCAGAGTTCTGGGTCACTCATCAGAGAGAAAAAACTCCTAAAGCTCTTGACTTCTGCCGACTGTCCAGGCTGTCAGCAGAACTGTGGACAATATAGTATGTGTGAATAAATTTCTTCCTCTTAACACTCTTCATAACCCTCCTTAAGGGAAACACAAACACACAGAACATGAATAAAGTTTCTACTATCTTTCATCTTTCCACTCTTCAGAAACTGGGCAAGCTTTCAGCCTGCAGCTGCCTATTACTAACTTTAGATTGTTTAGTTGCTTTTTTGTGCCCATTTAACCAATTCATCATGGCAAATGTTCCATGCTGTCCCTAGAGCTGGCACCTCTGAAAATATTTACTTTCTCATTTGTTTTTTTGTTGTTGTTGTTTAGCCTCATCTATTATTTTCAAAATCATATTGGATAGGAGATAGGTTAATCTCTTCAGCAAAATATAAGATTGATATAAGAATATGCTTAAAGCATATCTAGTTAGCAATTAATTTAAGAAGAACATACTGGTTACATTGATTTTTTTTTTTCCCCTGAATCTTTGCTTGGATGCGAGAACTACTCTGAACTTCATCGAATATTTATTAAGGTTGAGTTCCTTCAGACAGCTGCACAGGGAGATCCTGTACCAACTTGTGAAATCCCAACAGAAAGATTTGCTTTGCTGAATGGGATCTCGATTTCCTGAGCTAAGTGGCTTAGAATGTCTTCAAGATTCTTTTGTCCTATGCACCAAAGTCTATACATAAAAATATTGTACAAATGATCTGTTATATACACATACTTTATTTTGTTTGGATTTGATTTAGATGCTTTTTATTTTTTTATATTTTTTTTTAGGAAAAAAGGGTTTTGCTTTCAGAAAGCCTAGGATGTTAAGTTGTATGACAAAATCCTTTTGCAGATTCTTTGCTAAAAAGGAAACTCCGTATGATGTACATTAGAAATGGCCCAAAGCTACATGACTTGATATTGCAAAGCAGCATAAACACGTATTTGCTTCTAATCATCTGTGAACCTTCAATTTTGGAGCATGTAGAAAAGTTTTGGATGACATATTCTAGTATTGATTAATGTCATTTAAAAATATAAGAAATATAAGACCTTATTTTAATTACCTTATACAGGTCTACAGAATACCTCCTCTAATGTAAAAAAAGAAAAAGAGCATTTTTCCTGGAATTGTAACTTAGCTCCACACTTAGAAGTAATTTATCTGAAACAAACTGTCTCCTTTCTCCTTTTTCTAGTCCATAATATCTAAATTAATACACAACAAACAGGATGAATGAGTTGCAGCTGAGGGAAAAAGATTGACTTGTCCATTTCTAAAGAAAATACCTGACCCAGGCCATGCCTATTAAGGCCACAATCTTCAAAGAACCGCAAAGGCTCATCAGGAAATTGTAAATGGATTGTAATATCTACCTGATAGGGTAGATATGATCATGGGAGCTCAATAACTCTTCGGAAATTTTTTTTGCTGGCCAAACTGCCATTTTTTCCTTCCAATTCCTTCTCCCTCATTTCATTTTAAAAAAACTTAATGGAGAGGACAATAGAAATAATAGAATTCACTCAAATAAAAAGTGATATTTTAACCGGAAAAAATAAAAGCTATCAGGAGGAAAGAAAAACATTTTAAATATCCCTTTTATGATAACCTCAATTGTAAAATAGTCATATCAAGAATGGGGAAAGAATTTTCACTCAAATAAATAAATAAAAAATAATCATGTCTTCACAGATTGGAAAAAGGCAGAAAAAACATATAATCCTTCTGTATTCAAGTCATATAGCATGAAGTGAGAAAGAGGATGCATCCTGACAGATCTATGGTCTAAAAGCACTGGGAATTTCTGCACTTTTCAAGGCTAATCGGAAGGGACTTAGCCCTGGAGCAGGGTATATATATTTATAGATATTCCATAGGCTCTTCCAGTACTAAATGAAACACTGGACTACTTCTTTTATTAGCAAGGCAAGAGCTGATGCACTTAAGGCTGGCAGCAGCAATAGAGAGACACAAAGCCCCAAAGCAGAGACAAGATCTCTAGCCTTCTAGTTAGCAGGCTCAAGTGACTCAGCCCCAGCTCAAGGC
>NW_009724807.1:15368-17234 GCF_000703405.1 Apaloderma vittatum | reverse complement strand
CAGGAATAACGCTTGAGTGGCTTCAGAAGAGGCTGTGGTACCACCTTGGATTTGTTCCAACATAATTAAAAGCAGGCTTGTGCTCTGTGAGAAATGTGGTACAATTATTTCATCATATATCAGTGTGCTGGTATAGATGGATGAGACTTTCTGAAGCTTCTCTATTGCTGCTCTGACCGGGATGGACATAAGCCTCCTCCAGGCTGGAAATCATTTCACAGGACACACTCCAACAGGTCTCTAACATGGATGGCCCATACTGACTGAAGCCAGGACTGGGCTTGTCCACGTTACGTGCATGGACACACTTTCAGCCCACAGTGCCAGCTCAGGGCTGATCGGCAGCGTAGACACCATTTCAATTTCATTTTCCTGTTCTAAGGCTGAGGAACCAGGACTCCGACCTGCTGAAAAAAAAAATAAAAAAGAGGGGAAGGGACCATCATAAAATCAAAGCCAGAGATCAGGCACGAGCTCAAGAACAGCCAGAAAGAGTTGCATTTCAGCAAGAGAAGCATTTGTTCTGCTTCTGGTGAAAGGAGAAGGGGTTAGCAGCACCCCTTCCTCCTGCCATGCACCCAGTCATCTCCTGTCAATGCAGCAATGACTGTAACTTTTCAAGGCAAAATAAGCTGTGGTCTGACAGTAGCTTTCAATTATAGAATTATAGAATCATTTAGGCTGGAAAATACCTTTAAGGTCATCAAGTCCAATCATTAACCCAGCAGTGCCAGGTCCACTATTAAACCATGTCCCTAAGCATCACATGTACACATCTTTTAAATACCTCCAGGGATGAGGACTCAACCACTTCCTTTGGCAGCCTGTTCCAGTACTTGACAACCCTTTTGGTGAAGGGATTTTCCCTAATACCCAATTTACACCTCTCCTGGCGTAACTGAGGCAATTTCCTCTTGTTCTAGTGGTAGCTACATGGGAGAAAAGACTGACCTCTACCTTGCTACCACCTCCCCTCAGGTAGTTGTAGAGAGGGATAAGGTCTTCTCTGAGCCTCATTTTAGGCCGGCTAAACAACTCCAGCTCCTTCACTTGTTCTCAAGACACTTCACCAGCTTTGTTGCCTTTGGACACACTCCAAAATCTCAGTGTCTCTCTTGTAATGAGGGGCCCAAAACTGAACACCAGATTTGAAATTTGGCCTCACCAGTGCCAAATACAGGGGGATGATCACTTCTCTATTCCTGGATAATCACTGCCCTCGTCCTGCTGGACACACTGTTCCTGATACAGGCCAGGATGCTGTTGACCTTCTTAGCCACCTGGGCACACTGCTGATTCATGTTCAGCCAGCTGAGAACTGCTTGCTTCACCCGTGCCTAGAAATTTCTCTGCCCAGCAGGTTATGTGCATGGCCAGTTCTGCATCGACCTGCTCAGCATTCCCTGACCGGTCCCGTCCACCAGCCGAGTGTCACTGTGGGGCTCAGGCGCTCCCATGCTCTGCAGCTATCGCCTCACCAGTGGAAACAACTCTTCTGGACGACATGTGGTGGGAGGGGAGGGAGGATGAGTTCTTCATTTCCAAATTTAGTTTTTCAGAAGTATAAGCAAACCCTAATGACTTTCAAAAATTAGTACTGCATATGGCGAATAGAAAAAACGAAGAAGTTTCAATAGGCATTCCAAAGTGCCACTTAGCACTATAATTCAACTAGCAATTCAATTTTCCAAGGTCTAAATTCAGGATATGATGTGTAAAAAAGATCCAACTCAAAAGACATATGAATGAAATGGAAATGCAAGTGTGTGTGATTCATTCCATCAGCATCATCAGCTCTATAAATGCAGGTTCAAAATACCCAAGGTCAATATTTCTCAGTTATAAAAGTGAAAGGAAACTGCATTC
>NW_009724807.1:919-15337 GCF_000703405.1 Apaloderma vittatum | reverse complement strand
CAGCAGGAACTTCAGAACTATAATGAGGGATCTTGTGAGAGGTGACAGCTTCTTTCAAAAATGACTTTTCCCCAAGGCATGAAAGATAGCCATATCTGCCAAGTTCTGAGTGTCGAAATAATCTTTTTTTTCTGAGTGAATCTGAATTCTCCCATACAGTCAAACAGGAGCTAGAAAATTTTTTTTGAAAAAAAGCTTCTCTATTCCCATTGGATCATCACTTTTTTTTTTTTTTAAGTTTCCCTGAACCTTGTTGCACCACAAGTTACCTTCCTTGGCACTTTTCTACAATTTCCTGTCAGGCAGTGATACACCCTGTAGCTTCAGTCTTAGCACATACTGGAGTTATTGAATTTTAGGATAAACATATGAATTTCTTAGAAATTAATGTCTGCTCAATATTTACTATTTTCCTGAAGCACTTTCTTTCAAAAATATGGAGACAGCCAGATGTAAATATAGATATTATATTTGAAACAAAGATTTGTTTGGTCTTGAGTTCCTAAATTTGCAGTGACCAGATTTCACTTGATTGAATGAACTGACTTCCCAGTTTATAATAGAGTTTCCATCTGATTATTTCTAAGATCTACATGAAAGCAAATTGTCTTGATACCCATTGACCTCTAACACAATGCCAAAATTGTAAAATATTTGGTGCTATGAATTGTTTTTATGACTATTTATTGACTCAACTCTTTATCCCCGTGTTCTGTTTTGCTTGCTTGACAGCTGATTGTCTTACATAAGAGCAAAAGTCAAGTAATATTCTGCTGCTGGATCACTCTGTTCTCACTTTATCTGTCCAACTCCATCTTAAGAACTTATATCTTTGACGTAGTCTTCTGTGGCTAAAAATGTGGTTGAGAACTGGTTAAGATCTACACTGCTTCTACTGAGCTTTCACATTATTCTTTTTAAGATGCTGCTTTTTTTTTGTGTATTGGGCCTATTAATTCTATTGCTGAGCTTTTCTCAAGTTGAGCTTCATAGTTTATTTAGGCCTTTATGATTTAAGAATATTATGGATTAATGCAGTAGGCCTTGTTCTTTACTACCATCTCTTTCAACATTTGTATCAATTTCCTTACTCTTCGTGTAAATACTCCTGGGTATTTCTGTGCTGCTTTTATTGATGTGTTTTTTATCAATTTTGCTTCATATGGAAGAGTTGTGGGTTGTTGGAGTTTCTGAAAATGTTTTTTGAAAAAGTTTATGTTGCCTGATTTCGTTGACAGAACTCTGTGTATTCTCATTTACTCATGCTGAAGGATTGCTTCTCTGGAAACTATGATTTTTTCCAGAATTTATGATACTGTCATACCGAAAGGGCTTCAAGATGTTAGCGTTGATGTTCTGTGATGAGCCAGGCCTTGCTGCTTGTGAAATCTTTACTTTAGTTAGAAGATGCTGCTGTAAATACCACTACTCGTAGTCTGTTGTTGCCAACTTTTTTTTTTAGAGGTTTGTTTTGTTATGTTTCATCTGCTTTTTTAGCATATATAGTTTGTTATATTTGGTTCTAAGGTTTGTGATAGTGTCATATCCAGGTATTCTTTTTTTTTTCCTAATACATATATGGTACTTGATAGCTCTGTTGCAAGAATTCCAAATTAGTTCATGTATTTCTTCATAAGGAAGTATAATTCATGAGCTCCTGTGCCAGAAACAATTCAGACATCTATGCATCATTCTTGTTTGAAACTCATGCTATATTTATTCATTTATTCCAAGCTGTTTTCCTAGCCACTGGGTTTGAAGCTCCCCATTAACCTATTTGCTATAGGTTTATCTAAATTTAGTCAGGTTGAAGTTGGTGTGAAAATAGGCAAAGTTCTTGCCTTGATTTTTTGTTTAGTTCAGGTTTGTTTTTTCTTCCTTTTTATTTGTTTCTTTAGGATTTTTCTAACCTAAAAAAAGCTCCGCACAGTTAGATTTAGATACTATGACAGGAACAGAATGAAACATAGTCTGTCAGTAAATATTTCTTGAAATTAATTAATGTCTCTTAATGTTTTTGAGAATACACATTCATTTATAGCATTTTTTAAATATAACTGGAAAAAATATAATTTTTGTAATCAGGAGTTGCTTGTAGCACAGTAGTGTGTGCTGGTAAGAAGTGGCATTCTTCATTAGGTGTACCAGTTATGGGGCTTTGTTTCCAACAGAGCCTCACTGCATATTCTCACTCTATAGAGTTGTGCTTCAGCCTGAAGAAGAAAGAGTAAGCAATGCTGCCAGTTCTTTAAGTAAAATTTAATCTTTGGTTTGCATTCAAAGGTAGATCCTTCTTTCTAGCTTTCTTTCTAGGGGCCTTCTGAGGGACTCAGCTAGTTGTTATAACCAGAGGTGCCATTACTATAACCATGTTAAATTCAAATACTTTATAATGTTTTTTTGTTGATATGAGCTTGGGGTTAGTAGCACATGGTTTTGCTACTCTTATCTCCAGCGACCAATTTGTATTTCTTCTACTGCTATGTATGACAGGAACATACTACCATGCTAGAGAGTTAAACAAGTGAAATTAGGTTTTTGGAATATAGTTATGTTCACCATATGGTAAGAATTATTCTGATGCAATTTACAAAGGTACTATTTAAAACTTTTAGAAGGGCCTTCTTAAAACTCTAGATTCTTTTAAACAATCCATCCAGATTCCTAATCCCTGAAAGACCTTTTGGACCATTAATCAAGCCATGCTGGCTTTTGCCCTTCACATATTTCTTCAGACTAATCCACAGAAACAAGCAAATAAATTACACATTAAAATTTATGAGTACATTTTTTCTTTCTCCTTCTAACTAATGTGTGTTATTTTCCCTGGAGAAATTCCCTCCTGCATAAGAAATTAAAGCTTTTAAGCAAAGAATAGTTCCACTGACAAGGAAAAAAACCCAAACCATTGCCATAACGGTGTTATTTTAAAGTATTTTATATTTTTGAATACTATATTGTTCACATGAATCAGGGCTTAGTAGCGTACATAATCACAGTTAGCACCTCAATGTTGCAGCACTATAATACACTATGAAATAAAATTTTTTAAAAAGGGACTAAATATTTTTTTTTCTGCCAACAAAGAGATTTTGTAATAGTTTATTCCTTAAAGAAGCCTCCGAAGGAGTAAAACCCTCAAAGCAGCAAACCTTTCCATTCTTTCAATGTCCTGGCAGGTGAAATCAACAACTGCAGAGCTATGGACTTTGGTTTCCAGTCCAGATGATGAACTGCATTTGCAGGAGATATTACCTGTTTGTGGGGAATAAACAGACAAAGCAGATGCATGACTTGAGGAGGGTCTCTCAGTTCAGATGAAAATTTTCATCAGTTTTTGAAGAATCAGCAGAACTCAAGGATAAGTTGTTATTTTAGTCAAGAGTAACACTTTGAGGTCAAAATGGACCTTTTGAAAATCACAAAAATGTAGATGTAGGCATTTTAAACTCCTACTTGATAAAATTAAATGGTATTGTCACTGGAGGTTGCTCCAGCATACTTATTAACATTATTTTTACATTGAAATGTTTTTTAAAACCAGATTATTTGTGCAGAAAAGGGCTTTATCTTGGCTTCCAAGAATAAATGCAGTGCAGTTTTCTGCTGCACTATAAATACACATTTTTTTGCAAGAGAGAAAGCATAATTGTCTACTGCCAGTGGAGCTGATTGTTAGAAAATAGTTATTTTCTTGGGTCACGTCAAGATGGAGCCTTGATTAGTTCGTATTAAACCAAACTGCTTTATTGCATCAAACATTTGAGCCAAGCACGTCTTAGTTTTAGCATAATATATGTAAGACTGTTGTCTATATATTGCTAATGAGACTGTCCAGTTGCAGAGTGGAAGGACCTGCAAAGGAAAAACCATCCCATGGTCACTGAAATTTCATCTGGTACTTATCCAACTTTTTAAAGATATAAATATGGTTGTGGGCTCCCAGTAGTAAAAGGCCTCACAAAACAGATAGCAATGGACTGAGAGTCTTTTGGCAATCAACCTGTTCAATGTCATTCATTATACCTTACTGTTGCTCAGATAGGTTCATTCTTCTAAAAGGCAGAACAAGGGAGACTACATTTTATTCAAATTACCTGGAAAGCAGGTCTTATACATAGAGTTGGTCTAAGTTGGTCTAAGTTTGGTCTTATACATAGAAGAAATTTAAATAAAATAATTTAAAAAAAAACCCCTAAGTATGGAGTAGATTAGAGTCAGACCTGGAAAAAATTGGCAAGTGGTTTTATTTTATGCAGCACAAAAGCAGAGAAGTTCATTTTGCTGAGTTACAAAAAAATAGCATCTTCAACACAGGTTGCCTAGGGGACCTAGTTTTACACACTAGGGCAGATTTTAAAGCTGGATTATCAGACATAGATGATATTTAGTAGCCAGACACAAAAATAGAATTTAGAAATGAAGCGCAATCCATTTGTAACATACCACTTCGGTAAGTCTTAAAACTACAGAATTCAGCATGCAAGTCCCCCTTTGGTCCTGGCTGCTCAGTTCCAACTCTACAATTTTAAGGTAAATTTGATTTTTTGATGCAAAGCAGAGGTTTCCCATGTTCCACACTGTTCAGAAGAGGGGCTGCTGTGCTCCAGAAATGAGTGCTGCCACTTTCATTGGGACCATCAAATTGTACTTGATCTCTGAACAAGGTGAAAAAATGTAGAGAGCACAAAGATTTGTCTTGACTTAGTTCCTGAGCTTACACCCAGAAAGAGATTTAAATGGACTAAGACACAACACAACTTCATAATTTTGGGGAGAAAATAGTTTTAATGGATAAAGAGGGTTTGTTTTTGAAATAACTCGGTGGCACTTTGGGGTAGGTTGGGAATAAGAAGGAATTTAACATCAAAGTGAAAAAGAAAAAAGTATGGATAGCCTAAAACTTAGATTAATCCATTTGACATAGCTATATCCTCAATTTGACTAGAAAGAGACAGAATTGCAGGTCTGAAAAAAAGATAAGAACATTAATACCTTGGTTTTCTTTCAGTCTTTCCAGATCTGCTTTAAATATTGGAGACTTTCAGTAAAGCTGTGGAGGTTTTGGATGCTTAGTCAAAGCCAAAATTAACAGGAAAAATGTTGATACCTAACTCACTACAAGTATTGGAAGCAAATATTATCTTTGACCTAAACTGTACTACTTGTTCTAGTAATTTAGAGGAGGATTTGAGGGGATTTGCTATTGTTTTGTTTGCTTGTTTGAAAACTTAAACATGAAAATTGCCAATGGCTGTGGGAATGGGTACTCATAATAGCAGCTTTTTGTGTTTCTCTTGATAAGCCTAATCAAAGTATCTGATTATAACCCTTCCCTTAACACTTCACGTATTGTCTCCTTGGGAGCACAGTAGATGTAATTTCACTCTTTCAGGCTAAATGATTTTCATGGTAATTTCATCACTGTTATCCATCCCACATGTGGTGGTTTTGTATATAAATGTGTCTGACCCATGGCTTCTAACTAGTAGTCTGAAAAAAGTAGCTTTCAAATATAATAAAAAGGTACGAGTCATGGCTGAGCTAATAGCAGCAAGTACAGATGAAAAGACACAACTTGGACACAACAAGTAGAAGCTTGTTAAATAGACGCTGAGTTAGAGGGGGATTATGAAAGCATACCTGATTACTTGTCAGCGGAAATAATTCTTGTAAACATATATAAGTTAACTCTTGCTAGATTATTCTGCACACCAGGTACTTCACTTTCATAAAAGTGTGATGCATCTCAGGTGTCTCTGTGGAAGATACATTTAATGTGATGCACCTCTGCTTCTACTATTCAAATATTACAGCGTTGGAACAAAATAATGACAAAGACAAAATGTCAAGAGAGCAGACCCTCCCACTGACTGGAGGCCAGCAGAAGCCGTTTTTCCAGCCGAACAAATCTACTGGTAGTCATGTAAGAATGCTCAGCGTTACTACTTGGTCATATCCAAGAGAATAGCTCTCTTAGTACAAACCTTGACCTCTTCTAAAACATAAAAATGATGAGGTACAGTTGTATAAACAGCAGTATGGAAGTGTATGATGAGATGCTACACAGAGGTAACAAAACCGATTTTACTTGATAAGCCATTATTCAGCTACGACGAAGAATAGAGGATTAACCTTGCAAGGACCCTGATTACAGGGTAACTCAGAATTCAGGATCCCCTGTACAATGCACAGACAAAGCTCCCCTGTGGAGCTGTTGGCCTGTGCTGTTCCCCAACACTCTGAAGCATCACATCTACTTTGGGTTTTGCAGCCAGCACCTGTCTCCTGCAGTTCACCATCTGTATCTCTTGCAGTCCTTTCTCCTAAGGCAGACTCTCACAGTGGCACAGTGGAACAGATGCTCCGTCTAGAAACTGGACACCTAAGTTGGCTGCCTCCCTTCGCTAGGCTGAAATACAAAATTGAACTGACTCCCACCATGAACACTGATATATTTGGTTCTGTCACACTGAAACCGTTCTTATGCGAGACACCTGAATGACTGCTGGTCATCCTCAAGCACATTCTCGAGACCTGCAGATTCTCAAGACCTCAGGTGCTCAGAGAGCACCTGAAAATAACAGCAGGTAAAGACACATGTGTGGGCCAAAAGACACAGGACTTAGTTTCTTCTTCACTTAGGGTTAAAAAACAATGATCTTGCTACTTTTGCCCTCCTAGGACCTTTTTCTCTTCTCCTTCAGAATGCTATTGCTACTATATATTTAAGATACTTAACTGGGCCCAATTTTTTTTTCCTTTCATAATTTGTACTTCCACTAAACAGATCAACTACCCTGTCTACTACACTGGTAGTGTTGGCCTTACTGTGTACCAGGTGGCATATGACTATGAAATACTGAAGTCAACTTTGTATCTAACATTCCTTCAAGGCCTCAACAACTTGGAAAAAAACTCCACTAAAATATAATAATCCGTGGTCATAAGGCTAAAGCTGGACATTAAGAGTCTGTGCTCAAGAGAAAAGTGTATTTCTCTAATCCATAATAAGAAACCTCTATTCTTCCTTGCATGATATAGCAGTAGCTCTTCAAGCTCTTTTTAAAACATTTTATCTATTTGTTGTTGTTCTAAATTTCATTTCAGTATATGTATTTGACACTTTTAGAATGGTGTTGATGGGGCAGGTAAAGGAAAACGTTGAAGTTGTTTCAGTGAAGAAATCAAGCAATTGTTGCAGGGCAGATCGTTTGTTATATCTAATCAGTTAACACAGTTTTAACGTGCTTCAATACATGTAACACTCTTTGAATGTCATTCATACAATGTTTAGCTCCTTTTTAAAAAACTTTGTCAGAAAGACTGTCAGATTTGAAACTCAGAAAGTATACTAGAATACAATTCAAATTACTTGGTACTAGTTTGACAAACAAATCCTCCCTTTCTATAAGACTGACAATTTAGTGTATTTTAGGAATCGCATTAGCAAATTTACCACAAACATGATCATTATTTTTTCCCAAATGCATAATATCTCATGAAGGAATCTTTGCCTAACCTCATGCCAAATCTGAATTCCTTGAAAAACCCAAGTTAAAATCATCCAGCCTCATCATATATCCTGGGTTTCAGGTAAAGTTTCAGATCATCTTGAAGCAAACACCACGTGGTGAGATCACCTTGGACTGCAGCCGAGCTAACACAACCTGCCTTGCTGTTTGCTGCATCCTATCCCCAAGGGATCCTTGGCTACTGATGGCAGCAACGTGCTGGATGGTCTGTGTCTGGTGGTAACACTGTACCTCCGATATTGCCAAAACTAATTATTTCACTGCTTTCTCCATGTTTGGTGAGAATGTCTTTTAGTGCCTGTTTCTGTCGAACCATTTACTGTCCGTTTAGGCTTGATAGCTGGAGCATCGGTCATCACCAGTGCTGCTTTTTGTTTATTCTTGGTCTTTTTCTTTCAGAGGCCTTTGGGGAAAGCTGCTCATGAGCCCACTCTCATGGCCTGGGTGAACATCTAGGCAAGGTTCAGAAATGTTATGAGCCCCCGAAGTCCCTGTGTGACGGCTGATGGGCTGTCATTATCTAGTCCATAGACGGGACTGTTGTTATGGAAAAAAAATCACATGGAAATACTAAAAATAAAGCTGCCAAAGCAAGCTTGATAGTTTTTAGGCAGAACACCAAAGTGAGAGTGTGCCTTAGATATACTTGGATTTCAGACAGGCATTTGATAAGGTGGCATATGACAGTCTAGGGAGCAAAATAAATCATTTGGCTTAGATAGCAATACAATTACTCCAATCAAAAGCTGGCTTGTGAAGTACTGAGAATGGAAAACTATAAAAAAGTCATTAAGGAGAGAGAAATAGGCTGATGATGTCCCACAAGAATCAACATTGGGTTACCTGTTTAAAGTTTGGATAAATATATCTACAAAATTCTATCAAGAATAATGAACTCTTCAAGATACATGCAGAAGATGAAACAGTTTGGACTGCTGTGGGTGCTTATGAAAATACATGACCAAATTTTCCAGCCTTCACAACGCAACCACTTTGGGCTTGTCAGGGGAAGCTTTTTGCAGATAATCCTGACTTTACATGTCTCCTTCCAGCAGAATTAGGATAATAGCTCTAAAAGCTGGGCCCTAGTTTTAGTGGGTCAAGAATCCCAAAATCTTTCACTCACAATTTTCTCACATTCAGATCTCCATTTCCCAGTATTTCTTTTAATATCAACCACACCAAGTAGCAGTATAACAAACAGATCTGCGCTGTAGATCCTTGGGCTGGTATCCAGTCATGCATCAGAAAAATACACAAAATCTTTCTCCATTATCAGGTAGCTCAATATGTAGTGCAACTTTACTCAGTTGTGTTGACGTGCATGATTAAATCAGACTCCTGCTAGTAATATCTGTGATAGAAAAAGCTAATTATTCTCTTTAACCTTCTTTATAATGATAATATTTTTAATAACTCATCTCCCATGCTGACACCACAATAGCGGAAAGCACAATGCTAATAAGGTAAATGGACTACAGCGAAACATTTTGGATGGCTGTAGTTACCCAATCTCTGACTCTACTGTTAATCATTTATGTCATTAAACTTTTGCAAACATCAACTGAAAATAAACACCAGCAGCTAAACTCACAGATATATCAGAAGTCAAGACTTGTTTACATTTGAAAATGTGGTGAAATAACCAGAATAACTGTAAATCCTCAAAAGGACACTATTTTCTGAGACAGCTATTTCACTTAATTTTTGAAGAGAGACAACCTCTGATTTGTCAAAACTATCTCTCTTGTCACTGAATAGGATTTTTCAGATAACTGGTTTTATTTTAGATCTCTTCCTCACAGTCTGCTGATTTATCTGTTATTCATATAACTATATTTTCCTCTGTCCTTGAATTATTTAAACTGTTGTGCATCCAGACAAACACATTTTCCCAGCTCTCCAGTAAGATTCTATTATAAGGAGATATTTGTGTCTAATCACATGCATTAGTGAATGTAAAGACTCAAGATATCTAACATTATGATCTTCCTTGGATACAAGACTCCACCAATGCTGTTTATAGAATACTTAGAACCTTCACTTTACATTTTATATGCTAATAACTTGTTTTGTTAAGGAGCCAGTCTGGCTGTGCTAAGTACACAGTCTCCCAAAAATAACCTATAGAACCTCAGCCTGAAAAAAAATTTATATTCATGATTTTAAACTACAACCATAATCAGTGTATTATTGTGTTATTGTTTTAATACTCATGTGTTTCTTGTAGATAATTTAAATATGAATCAATACCAAAGAATAACTCTTTCCTCTGAGACCAAATAATCTGAGGAATTGAAAGACCTAAATAAAATCTAAATAAAATCTACTTATTTCAAATTAAAGCAGTAGCAGAAAGTTTGAAGAAAGTTCAATCTGATACTATTGTGCAATTGTAGTGCAGTGAAAATGAGCTTAGAAAAACTCATAAAGAAGTTAAATTAACCTGTTTTAAAATAGTCAGTCCAGAAAGTATTGACAGCACCATGTCAAAGGCTTAAGTGGCTGCAAATCATGCTTGAGAAACTCGGTTTCACTATGCTGAAGAGAGAGCATCCTCACTGCAAAATATACCAAGGTGGTTTGGGACTCCGTCTACGTTTGTGGCAAAGTGTCTCTCTAAAAGTGGTGAGAGAGAGAGAGAGAGGCACCTGGACAGAGTCAAGGTGGTTGTATTTAAAAGTATAATGCAGGATCCCTATTTCAGAAACCACAAAACCTCCAGAAGCGAGGGATTCGTACTCCAAAAGGCAGGTTTCAGCCACTCTGAACGTCTTCAGAAGGCTGGAGAGCCTCCCTCTCTGCCTTTGCCACTGGCAGAGGAGTCAGACACCAGGGCACAGAGCTACCCAACATACAGCTCCTGGATTAAGCCCCTGGCTCCTGGGTAACATGAGCCCGTCCCTCTGCCCCCGTGTGTCCTGTGGGCAAGGGGCATCCTGCTGAGCATCCCCTCCTCCAAACCCACCTTGCACAAACTGCCTGCCTCTTACGAGACTTAATCTTCCTAGTGAGCTCTGAAGCTTCAAATGCCACTGCGCTGAATCCATCTCATACAGTTAGGTGGCAAATTCTTAATAAGGTAATTTGTAATTCAGGTTATCCAATACTGCACACAAGTAGATCAGACTCCACGGTAACTAAATCTGGCTATCTGCAAACTCATTGCTTAAGACACAGGTGGTAGTTTCTCCTCTTTACTGACAAAATTTTACACTTTTTGAAAAAGAAAATTAAGTACTTAATGAAAAACTGCACATTAACTCACTCGAAGAAATACTCACCAGTTTGATTTCTTTAGGAGGCCTTCCTGTAACAAAATCTGTATTTGCACAGTTATTAACAGAAAATGCACACAAAGAAGAATGATATAAATTTGTGGGTTTAAGTTGCATGGGAATTTCTGAATTTTATCCTAGGACTTTTCCTACCAGAGCTCTAACCTGCTTGGAAAATTTGACAGTATATTGAGAAAATCAAAAGAAATAGGACACCCGAATCGTGGATTGCCACTCAGGCTGTACAGTGCAGCTGTACAGTGCTGCACGCATCTAGAGGCATTGAATCTCTGCTAAGGGCTAAGTGCAAAGTAATTTATGATAAAAATTAGCACAGTTTCAGCAGGGAAACCAAGAAAAAAATGTCACTTTCAGCTTGCCTCCTGTTTTTATACCATACATGTACCCATTTTGCTGCTTGGGCTCAGCTGCATCCCACAGGTCTCTGAGTTACTGCCCCAGCTACTCACTAGTCAGAAAAAGAGAGGAAACTCTAGAAACCAGTTTTATAATATATTTCCAGTAAATAATGAAGTGCCTATGTCTATGCTGACTGAGCTGGGCCAGCACTTTTAATTCCCAGGAAGAAGAGGTGTAGAAGAGAGGTTGAGTCCACTGCAGTGAGAGCCACACACTCATTTCTCCTTCTCACCACAGCCAGTTTTCAATCACTTTTGCAGCCAAACCATAACAGATCTATTGATAGCTGCAGTTATGACATTAGTCCTTTGGGATTACACATGTGATTCAAATGCTGTTGGTAGTTTCAGACCATCACAGTAGGCGTGCATGAATGTTTTGAAACCTGAGACTCGAATACCTTGGTGCTTATTGCTCAGAATAATAAAATTCAAATATCAAGGATTTTTCACAGAATATATCTGTTCACTGTTAGAGAGTCTTTATCCTTTCACTTGAAGTCATTAATAGGACACTATTTAGAGGCCCCTTCAACCCCTTGAAAATCCAACTTTTGCCATTGATAAGCTAATTTGCTG
Organism: Apaloderma vittatum; assembly: GCF_000703405.1. Lineage (NCBI taxonomy): Eukaryota > Metazoa > Chordata > Aves > Trogoniformes > Trogonidae > Apaloderma > Apaloderma vittatum. Next base: position 3,526 of record NW_009724807.1, on the reverse strand, counting down.
ATGCATCTACATGGTTTCAGTGGACTGTGGAATCAAGCATACTGTTTATTCAAAGTCTTGATTTCAACTCATTTTGTACATTCTGTACATCTTTGTGTCAGATACATCTTGACATAAAAATAAAGTTTGAAAGAGATATCAACAATGATACACATTTTCATACTGAGATTAAAAGGAAGTGTTAGAACAAAGGATTTATGGATTGTATTTAGAAACTACTCTTATAGAAAAAGAGAAATCTTAGGCTTCTAGTAGAATTCAGAAGTATTTGGCAAAAGTTTTCAAATTAGAAATGAAGTTATGTTGTAATTACAGTAATTAGCTCAGTGGCTGAAGAAATTAACACAAAACCTTTATGAAACTTGTGTTACTATAAACATCTATAGGATAGTACTAAACCTTTTACATTCTGATACATATTTGTAGTTCTTAAGTAATTTACCTTGGGGGTAGGATTTCATTTTCTTTGAAAATAATCTTTGAAAAGAACTTTCTGAGCCTGAGATAAAACAGTGATGCTTCTTCCAACTCAAAACCTTTTAGCAAACATTGTCTACAACGACAACTATGTAGCACCTTCAACTCACATTTTCCAGATTCATGTGTTTGTAGAAAATACTACTTGTGCATCTCAAGATATACAACAATTTTTTTAAAACTCATCAAGGTTTAAACTATATATGGTTTTTGCTGTATCTATTGTACTGGAAAGTTGTTCCAGACCACACTGCTTTGATGGGAGAAGACGAATCTTTTAGACTCTTTTCTCCCTGTTATTTGCCTGTATTTTTTTCATGGAGACAAGAAGAAAAGTGATTAAATTTGCATGCAGTGTTTCAGCAAGGTCACAGCCCTGCCTTGCGCAAGGTCATTAAAACTACTCTTTTGTTAAAGAAAGTATCCAGCATACAGAAATTTTCCTACTGCCTTTCATTTCTGATGAGTGCACATTAACAATGGACCAAGACCAATCTGTGATCAAATTTAGTGAAAGTTCTTTTTATTGCAGTGCAGACATGAGCAGCAACAGGCAGTGAGCTAGTTTGTATTATCCTTAATATCCATGTACAGTGCTCATTGCCATTACTCTGCTCCCAAATTTGCTACTCCAGCACTGAAAAAACCCTGTTAAAAACCTGAGGACCACAGTGACTGGGACTGACACAGAACTCCAAAGAAGACTAACAGTGAAAACTGAGCACAAGAGAGTAAAACAAGGAATGTTATTTATAGCAATTTATTATGGTCTTTTATCCTCACATTTTACTGTACTGGTAATAACATAATGTATTTATAATCCTAAAAAAGCATATTAATGTAAATATAGTGAGAGATATGAAAAAAAAATACAGTGCTAAGTATTAACATTCCAGTTTCACAGACTTTGGTTCAAAGGTGCTCAAACATTTTTGTTGCAAATACAAGTAATTTAGTGTCATATGGTAGCATGTATAAAAACTTTGGAGGAAAGTGCTATCGTAACACAACGAAATAAATTCTTCCTTTGTAATTAGGAAAACATTTTGAAATCAGCTTCTTTTACATCAAAAGGTCTTTTCAAGATGAAAAGGCTCTATGATTCTACAAGCAGTCATGAGTCTAAAAACAGGTACGTTTTGGATTTTGTGGCATCTTAGAACACAAAGTGATGTAAGTCAGTCTGTAGTTCTAATGCACTTGTGTGATGTTGAGACATTGCCTTTGAGCTTGGAGGAGATGATGCTTGAAGGTCAACCAGCCATGTGGCGGCCTTCAGGGTGCCCTTCCTCCTGTGGGAGGAAGATGGCCCCAGATGACTGGAGGCCTGCAAATGTGACACCCATCTGCAAGAAGGGCCACAAGGCGGACCCGGGGAATCCCTGGAGGTATTCAAACAATGCGTAGCCATGGCACTTCAGGACATAGTTTAGTAGTCCTGGTAGTATGGAGTTGAAGGTTGGACTTGATGATGATCTTAGAGGTCTTTTCCAACCTTCACGATTCTGTGCTTCTGTGATGAAGATGGTCCGCAGGGATGCCAGTCAGGAGAAGGTGGCCTCAAAGGCTTGTAGACTCACAGAGTGGCTCGGGCTGGAAAGGACGTCTGCCTTGACTTTAGTAAGGCCTTCGACACTGTCTCTCACAGCACTCTATTAGTCAAGCTGGCGGCTCATGGCTCATCCAGGCGTACTCTTCACTGGGTTGAAAACTGTCTGGATGGCCGAGCCCTGAGAGTGGTGGTGAATGGGGTTCAGTCCAGATGGTGGCCATGGCGGAGCCCTGAGAGTGGCGGTGAACGGGGTTCAGTCCAGATGGTGGCCAGTCACGAGTGGTGTCCCCCAGGGCTCAGCTTTGAGGCCAGTCTTGTTTCACATCTTTATCAACGATCCAGACAAGGGGATTGAGTGCTCCCTCAGGAAATTCGCAGATGACACCAAAGGGTGCAGGAGTGTTGATCTGCCGGAGGGTAGGGAAGCTCTGCAGGGGGCGTCTGGACTGGCTGCATCGATGGGCCGAGGCGAATTGCAGGAAGTTCAACAAGGCCAAGTGCCGGGTCCCGCCCTTGGGTCCCAACAACCCCAGCGGCGCTACAGGCTTTGGGAGGAGTGGCTACGAAGAGCGACGGGC
>NW_009724807.1:490-902 GCF_000703405.1 Apaloderma vittatum | reverse complement strand
GCCGGCGGTCTTCTGCTTCTCCAGAGGCTGACCGGCTGCTTCTCTGCCATCTCGATCGTTTGCTGTCCTTCTTGCGCTGCCACGGAGGGCCTGACTTCGTCTGCACCCTGCCGTCGGAAAGCCTCCTCGTCGTGGGGCTGAAGAAAGCCCACCTCCAGGCGCCAGGGAGCTCAGCAGCCCTCGGAGGGGACGTCTCTGGGTGCTGCAGCCTGGCGGGAGCCGTGTTGCCTCTTCCCCTCTTCCTCAGGCGAAGAGCACAGGAGATGGCCCCCTTCGGAAGGGCTGGGGGTAGGGGAAAGGATGGAGGACGAGAAGCAAGGGCTCCCAAGACCCATGGCCGTCAACCAACCCATCGCTGACGCCGGGCAGATGGACCGGGGGAGCCTGCCGGCAGACCGGCGTGGCGGGGACA
>NW_009724807.1:0-254 GCF_000703405.1 Apaloderma vittatum | reverse complement strand
GGTAGGGAGGGGAGACCTGGCACGGGGTGGTGCTGCCAGGGCACTCATCCTGCTGGTAGATCCACGTCCATTGGCTCCTCCACATCTTCTGGTGGGTCCACGTCCATTGGCTGCACATCGACAGCGCTGGCTGACGGTATCACGAAGCGGAAGGATGCCAGCAGTCTCTGCGCCTTCTTGCGGGCTGCAGCCACCGCCGCCTCGCTGGCTGCCACCAGGGGGCTCTGCCCCTTCCGGCGGGCCGTCTCTGGCGG
>NW_009724806.1:0-291 GCF_000703405.1 Apaloderma vittatum | reverse complement strand
CTGATTTTACCCCAAATCTCCCTATTCAGCCAGGCTGGTCTTCCTTGCTGCTGGCTCAACTTACGGCACATGGGGATGGCCTGGTCCTGTGTCTTTAACACTTCTTTCTTAAAAAGTGTCCAGCCTTCATGGACTCCTATACCCTTCAAAACTGATTTCCAAGGAATTCTATCAAGTAACCTCCTAAACAAGTCAAAGTCCGAGCTTCGGAAGTCCAAGGTGGCAATTTTGCTGCCCCCCCTTTTAACATCTGTAAAAACAGAGAACTTAATCATTTCATGGTCACTGTTC
>NW_009724805.1:0-335 GCF_000703405.1 Apaloderma vittatum | reverse complement strand
CTGTGAGTTTGCTATTGCGGAAGACGCTAGGCATGAAAGAAAAATTAAGCCAAAACCACACTTTATTTCACTAAAGAACAACAAAACTGGGTAGATAAAGAGGGTGGGTATGTGTAGGTACAGGGGTAGGGGAAAAAAAACATATCGCTACACTACAAACTTCAAAATCCTAAACACTTAAAGAGTTCTAATAGCTTGAACGATGTTCTTTGCTTCAAATTCTTTCCATTCTTCAGATGACAACTCGCTCTTTGATGTGATCAAGGAATGAGCCTCCTAGCACTGGTCCCGCTGCTGTTCACAGGATAAACTGCAATGACACAAATTATTAAAAA
>NW_009724804.1:0-19245 GCF_000703405.1 Apaloderma vittatum | reverse complement strand
GGAGGGGAGGGGAGGAGAAAGGAGAAGAGTTCAGCTGGAAGGGACCTATAATAATCATCTGGTCTAACTGCCCATCTCCCTATATGGTTGCTCTGATTCAGTATTAGGACAGCTGTTGTTCACCATAGACCCTTGGAGGAGGGTCAAGACTCAGGCAACGTGAATTTAGACCAACGAGTGTTCACAGCTTACATATATTAGCTTCATGATATTGCATTTACATTTCCCGTTGACTTCCGTGCAGAGCAGCCTTCAGATATTTACTAGCATTGAAAGTTCAGAATGAAGTTCTGGACTTTTTTCATTATACTTATCCAAAAAATGACTTATCCAAGAGACAGGCAATCCTTTACTGTCATTTAAATTTAGAACTTTTAACCAGCCCTGGGAAAAAAGTTCTTCCACCAGCCTTAACAGCTATTAGGATAGCTCTGACTTTGCTGGAATTCACTGTGAGTCTGGGGATGAGTTTTACTCTGCCATAGACTCCATGAGCAAGAATAGCCACCTGCTGAATCCATGCCTCAGTTTCTCACCGAGGTAGTAGAGAAGGTGTTTTCCCTCATTTTTGTTGAAAAGCAAAATCCTAAGGGCAGGAGCTGCCTGCTAATGTGCATTATAGTACCTGACCCAGTCATTTAGGGGATGATGTATTTTAGGAGAATTAATTACTGTTGATAGCTATTTTGTCATATCTCAGGTAAAGGTTTTACACAAATGTTTCTGAGAACAGTCAGTTATGCTGGTTTTTTCCCTCTTAGTTTCAAGGAAAGGTGGATCAATTTTTATTCCTGAGGAATGAAATAAGACAACTGTAAAGTAGTTTTTAATTCTATTTCCTGTAAGCAGTATATTGATTTCAGATTAAGTAATAGTAACTGCAGATGTTTCCTTAAAATCGTGTCTTCCATATAAAACCTCACACTAAGTAATTTTGTAAGAACAACTCTGGAATTGGGAAGTGTCAGCCTATTTGTCTTTTGCACCTCTCTTTATTTATTAGAATCATAGAATGGTTTGGATTGGAAGAGACCTTAAAGATCATCTCATTCCAACCCCTCTGCCGTGGCCCATGGCTGCTTCAGCCCAAGTCCTGCATCCTTCAGAACTCTGGGGCAAAGCCCAGAATTTCCTGGATCCATCCATCCTTGCTCTGAGCAGTGGGCAGGGGGATCATCCCTCTGTTCACTCAATGGCTTTATCCTCATCGTGATATGGAAAAAGCAGACCTGGAGCACAATCTGGTCTCCAGACACACGTTGTGTGCCCTGTAGCTGTGTTTGAAGTCAACTAAAGGCATCAGTGGTCTTTGATGTGCTTTAGGTAGGACTGAGGCCCATGGGCTTCCGGCAGCCTCTTAAAGCTTTCTCCAGCTCTGGTGTTTTCATGCTGTAGAAAGGAGACTCTCCATGAGCTGTTGGAACTTGTTTTCAGAGATCTCTGTTTCAGCTTCAGGAAGCAGCAACATTTTCATCCAGCACCTGGTTGCAGTTTGCTCCTCAGCCCTCATTAACAGCAGTCAAGTAATCATGTCATTCCTATGGTGAACACCTCCTCCATTAGTGTTATTTTAACAGACAGTGCTCTAAATGCTGGCAGCACGCCTAATCGCTCGCTGCAGAAATTAGGGCTGAGCCAGAAAGGTGTTGCTTTAGACCTTCTGCATGCCTCCTGCCCACTCCTTAATCCCAAAGGAGACACTTGTTTACAGAAAGCCTCCAAATAATTGTGTCCTAACGCTTTGCTGCAGCCAGCCTTGCAGTGAGAGCCCGCAGCATCTCGGTCTGTTGGGCTTAACAAAAGGAAGGTTAAGAGTTCAGTTGAACGCAGTCCAGAGATTCCTACACGGAAAGATTATTCTGAGAGTTGTCTTAAATTCTGCAAAAAAAAAAAAAAAAAAAAAAGGTAGGGTAAAAATCACCCAGCAGCGGCTGGAAGCTGTGGCTTGGCAAAGAAATTCAGACTAGAAACAGGACACTGATATTGTTCTTTTTAAAGAGGGAATCACCTCTAGTAAAAGATACGTTTGACATGATACGCAGCAATATTTGATCTCTGCTTCCATTATATTAGCAGAAGAAGCTGGTTTGTAACGCAGGCAAAACATTTACATTCCCTTGAGGCATGTACATTCCTCTTCTGTTGAGCACCAGGAGAAATCTCAACCTTTGAAGATCTGTGGATGTTAAAGATGGAAGAAGAGCTGTGAGATGATGTAGTGGAGCAGCCTGACAGGACAGGGCTGTAGACCTCGGTGGCAGCTCTTCCTTCAGGTTCAGATGGGCAGAGCAGCTGCTTCTGCTGAGCAATGGTGCTTGGCTGACCCACAGCTCCCCACATCTCATAACCTTCTCTCTCTCTACAGCTATCTGAAAGCAGGTTGTAGTGAGGTGAGAGTTGGTCTTTCTCTGAAGTAACAAGCTATAGGACAAGAGGAAACGGGCTTGAGTTGCACCAGGTGAGGTTTAGGTTGAATATTAGGAAAACCCTCTTTGCTAAAAGAGTGGTCAAGCATTGGAACAGGCTGCCCAGGGCAGCGGTGGGTCACCTTCCTTGAAGGTGTTCAAAAAACATGAAGATGCAGCACTTTGGGACATGGTTTAGTGGTCATGGTAGTGTTGGGTTGATGGTTGGACTTAATGACCTTTTCCAACCTTAATGATTCTGTGATTCTATGATTCTATACACAAGCATGGTGCCAATTCTGTAATGAACTGCTTCTCTCTGAGGAACGACTGTGAAAAAACAGAATAACACATGGTTGTTAGAGACTGCTTCTGGATTATAATGCTCAATTTGAGCATCAGATGCAAATTTAACTCGTGAAAGAAACAGCTTTGGTTCATGGCTCTTGGAGTGCCCCCTGTGATGGGTGTGGAGTAAAGGGCTGTGTAAGGGCAACCTCATTAAGAAACTGAGGGCTGGATGATGAGGGAAGAGGGAGAGAAAACCAGTGATGAACTCCAATGAATTATTCAGCCACACACAGTGAGATAACATTAGGGGAAATTTAATTCTCCCTGCATCACTCCAGTGACCCTTTCAGCGGTGGCAACAGAGCTACAGCTAAGACATCCATGAGAGCATATTTTCCAAGGTGTGGACTGTTTTTCCTACCAGAAACCTTGTCCAAGTGCCATGGAGAGCTGGAGGGACTTGTTCTCATTTCTTCTCACTATCCCATAGCTGCAACTGTGTCAGAGTGAGTGAATATCTTCATCCACCATATGCAGATGCTCTCCTGAATGTGCATGCAGCATGGCTAACATGCCTGGGATGCACTGGGACCTCCTGCACAAGGAGTGGTGCAAGCCTGGTGAAGTCTTGACTTTCTAGGAACAAGCCTCCTATAGCTGCCCACACACCATACAAGGCGCACTTCTCAGCTCCTGGGAAATCCCATATAAAGGTGGTGACTGCGACTGAGGGTATATTCAATTCAAGGTTCCTAGAAGCTTTTTTCCTTAGTCCTCCTCAAAATTGCCTTTTGCTTATGATGCAGGCAGGTTAGAGGAGCTTGCCAACTGCCTGGGATGGACATGAAGCTGTAAATGATGGAAAAAAGGATCCACAACCCGTTTAGAAGCAGCCTAAAAATGCATTTATGCCCTACCAATCCAAGGCAGGGCATACTTATCTCTTTCAGCTTATTGGAGCATCACAGACTGGGAGGGACCTGGAGAAATTGTATAGAATAGGATTAAGATTCTGCCTGTCCTCCCTGCGGTCTGCATTTCAGCCTTTATCCATTCCATCTGTCTCAAAGCGCACCACTGCTGGCTGCAGCCCCACCGCTTGATTGTAGAATCATAGAATCGTAGAATCGTAGAATCTCATAGAATCACAGAATCTTATAGAATCATAGAATCTCATAGAATCATAGAATCCTAGAATCCTTCAAGCTGGAAAAGACCCCTGGGATCAAGTCCAACCACTGACCGTAATCTGCAAAGCTCACCCCTAACCCATCTCCTCCAACCCCGCATCTCAACGAGTTTTAAACACCTTCAGGGATGGATACTCAACTCCCTCCTTGGTCAGCCTGTGCCAATGGCTGACGACTCTTGCTGTGAAAATATTTTTCCTATTGTCCAGTCTAACCCTCCCGTGTTGCAGTTTGAAGCCATCCCCTCTTTTTCTATCACTAATTATCCACGAGAAGAGACCAGCACCAACCTCTCTACACTGTCCTTTCAGGTAGTTGTAGAGAGTGAGTAGGTTATTGATACCTAGTTAAAAGTCCTGCTTAGGTTCAGACATTTCTTTCCAGTCTTTCTAATTCCTCAAAACATTAGTATTATTATTGTTATTATTGTTATTATTGTTATTATTGTTATTATTGTTATTATTGTTATTAACCTGTAATCAGAGCTCCAGTATAATTTTTTTCTAAAGCTCTTTTTTACTTGCTGGGACACCTGAAAAAGTTCTTGAGCCCCACACTAGAGAATATAGCACTGCTGCTGATAAAGCCAACTTAAAAGCCTTTTCCAGGTGAAGTATTTTGGGCTGATTGCAATCTGTTTAATCCATTATACACCTTTGGGATACAACACCACGGTAGCTGAGCAATTCTTCACCCTGGATCAGCTGAAATAGACCTTTTTTTTTTTTCCCCCCAGACATGCTTGTACTTATCCTCTGTGAGAATTGGTCTGATCAGAGAAAAGGAGGAGGAGCATACTGAAGCCCTGGTTCCCAGTAAGTGGCTGGACATTGCCTGCAGATGGGGAGTAGAGAATAAATCCTTTGTTTTCCTTTGTTTCCACATGCAGTTCCTAATTTTGCTTTATTAAACTACCTTTATCTTGACCCACAAGTTTTTTCCATCTTCTTTTCCCGCTGCCCTGTCCTACTGAGGAGAGCAGTGGTTGAGCGGTTTGGTGGACACAGCCAGCGTCAACCCATCTCAATCCAACCTAATTTCTCAGATCACATCCCCAGCACTAAGGTCTGGTTTTCCACAACCACGTCTGCACATGAGACTTATATTACTCTTTTTATTTTCCCAGTGGATGGTCCAGATGCATTAAATCAGTAAACGTTAATAAGCTCAGCACACCATGACTGGGAGCGTCCCAACTAACGTGATCTCCACTGTCTTTCTTCCTAAAGGTGCTCTATTTGAAAGCCTGGGAAAACCTTTTCCATGTATTAAACCTAAGTCTTCCACTTCCATTACTCATCTCCTAGCTCCTAAGCTAAAGAACTTTTCCATCCTCCTTCAGCTTTGCTGAACTGAACCCTCCCTGACAGCACTTCTCGTTATTGTGGTGGGTTTTTCCATGTCCACAAAGTCAGGAGAACGTTGGAGATTACAAACCCCAGCTCTTGGTGCTCATCTGCAATGGGTTGGTCCTGCGATGAGCAGCACTTTTTTGGTCCATAGACACAGAATACTAAGCATGAGTGATATTTTCACCCATCTGCAGGGAAAGGGCAATCCTACCTCGACAGAGACACAAAGGTCCTAGTCTGGGTTTTATTGGTATTTATTGTTCATAGTGCCCTAAGATGATTCTGGACTTGGTATTCTACAAGGAGATAATGTTAGACAGGAGTTGTCTGTAGGGTTTCCCAACCTGTTTAAGATAAAATAAGCAACTGGGACAGTAAGTAGAGGAGACACTTTAGGTACTGGCCATCACCGGTATCGTTGCTCTGCAGCAGAGAAAGTAAATTCCTCTTCATAGCCTGAAAAGCATGGATATAAAAAAAAGGGAGTTGCTAATGTTTTCCACGCTCATAAACGTGTAAGTTGTAATAAAGCCATGAAAATTGCAGCAGCGCGAGGCATGCTTTCTGGGAAGGATGAAATCAGATAAAATGGCAATTCAATTAACTCTCCAGATGAGGAATGAGTCTAGTGAGGAAAATCAACATATCACCGGACTGGTGCATTTCAAAAGGCAAGACAGGCGTAAACAGTCTAAAGCAATGTTTTATTTATATTCTCACAAATCTCTGAGAGAAGCAATATGTTTCACTGAAATTAGTAAGTAAGGTGAAAAGAAGGTGAAAGCTTTAATTAAATTAATTAGTTCGCCCAAATGAGTGCTGGGTCCCAAGTGCTGCTCTGAAAATGTGCGTGCATCCTTCTGGTGTCAGCCATGGGATGGAGAGGACCTGAAAACTAGGACTTTTCTGGAAGGCAACATCTGTGATGGGACCTATTTTGGAACTGCCCATTAGCCTACTGTGATTAAGAGACTGCCCCAGGAGGACATTAAGTGCCTTCTAAAAGCCAGGCTGATGTCAGGAATAGTTGAAGTTTACATTCAGTCATTTTTACACTTTCCCAATGCAACTGGATTTCTAATTTTATATTCCAGGCCTCTGTCCCTTTTTGCGTCATGAAAAATAACATGCGTGTCTTTCGTTGGAGATTGCCTGTTTATTTTTAAAGCTATTTGGGTGAAGCTGACAGGGAAAGGAGGAAGGCACGTTTTCTGAGCCCACATAACCAAATCTTATTCCAAATCTGCCCCAACTCAACCCTAAGGCATGGTCCACGAGGGAATTTGGGCTGATATAGCCTAGTGCCAGGAGTAAGAAAAGCTTCCTTGCTGGCCTTTCCATGCCTCTTTGGATAGGTGGAAGGTTTATTTACAGCTGCAGGACTAAAGCCCTGGGAAAAGCTAAACAGGAGGAAATCGGATGAAATGAGTAAAGGATTTTTACCAACTGGGACCTCAGCAGATGGCCTGTGAGCACGAGCCAGTTCAGTTACTTTGCTGCGACGCAAAACACATGGACCTGATCCAATATTGTCCATGCTTACAAAACCAGCAATTTTTGACAAAAACTATGTTTCTCCTGGAAATACGTTCTTCCTGACTTGCTGTTAGGGGGAGATGGGTGGTGTCTGTGTGTGACTTCCCCTCTACCTCCTGAAATAAAACCTGTTTTGGGGGACAGGTCAGGGTTGCAGAACAGAATGAGTCCTTCTGTCATGCTCCTGGTGAACTGTCTTCCTCGCCTCGCCCTGCTCTCCTCCTCTTCTTCACCCAGAACTTGCTGCCAGTGACAGCGATCAGTTCCTTTGCTATTTGGAGAGAAGCATCAGCTTGAGCAGAAAGCTAATAAGTGCTTATTATGTTGATCACGGTGGGATTAAACAAATCCACTGAAGGATCAATTCACTATCGTTAACTTCCCAGTTCTCAACAAATTGACAACATCCCGACAAATTGATAAAAGGAATAATCCAACTTGGGAGGTCTAACTATTTCCCCTGAAAGCTTCTCACTTGTCTCTTCACCCTAATTTGCTCGCCTTCACCAAAGGTTGACTGCATGGGCTGGGGCCATTCCGGGATATGAAGCTAAATATAAGAAAACTCAAACGTTAAAGGCAATGTAACGCCAGTCACAGAACATCAGGATAAACCTCTACTGAGGTTGTTAAAGAGATGCTTTAATTCAATACCGGTAAAAGAAGCTTTGTTTAAACAAATGTGCCAACTCCAGCAAGTTCTGGCTGTGTTTTTCTCTTCTGCTAGTGTGTGAATATAGACTCCTTTGGAATATTTATGTGCAATAACAGCTGCCCTTTAGATGGTGAAACCTCTGCGGCGCAGCTTGCTCGGGCGCTGCTCAAGCACAGGGGAACGTCACAAGATAAATGTGAAGTGCCAGGACCCAGGCACCAATTGTTGCCTGAACTGAAGAGGAGCTGATGAGTCCTACGGAAAGCTGTTTCAGATGTGCCTCCCTGAAAGGGAATGAGCCTCCCGTGACAGATGCAAAGCCACAGCCAGATGCTCGGAGTTTTTCCTGCTGCTTTTTTCCCATCTGCCTGTTCCATCCCTGAGGGTCTTCACTCATGGTTTGGCCACAGTTTTGTCAGTCATTCCCTCTGGATCTCGGCGCCATGAAGAAGCCCACCCTGTAGCTAGCTGGACGTGAGTGCAGGGACTGAGATCCCTTTAGTAATAACGGAGCTGTCCTTTTTCTCAGAAAAACCATATACTGCCAGGAGAGAGGGGACCCCAAGTGCCCATCAAGGAAATTCCCCATATTCCCAATCCTTTCACTGGCTCTCAGGATGAGGAAGACGTAAATCCTAGATGAAAATTCATTAAAGTCTTCTAGCAAATCTGGACTAATGGGATTAATTAATCTCAGCAATACGAAATGATTAAACAGCTCTTTCAACAACCTTTATAATTCCATCTTCTCACTTGAGCCTTCTGATTGGCTTCATATGTTTTATTTCCCTTGAAACCTTTGCACTCTGCAAAGTTTGATTAGAGAATTGAGACAAGCTATTGTCCCGCTTCTCCACGTGGAGTAACCAACTCATCTTGTCCCTGGGATCTTGTGGGACAGTGAGGGAGGGGTCAGCCTACCCTAACAATAGCGTTGTGCCCTGCTCTGTTCATGACAAAGCTAATGAGCAGGTTCAGGTTAAGTCATTCTCCAAGGGATAATTGGCTTTGCATTCATCCTAGCTCCCAAAGAGACTAAAATTTCCCCAAGCCGTTTATTGCCTTACTCTGATGAGTAAAGACAGCTCAGTCATAGCTAAGATCGTGGTGGTTGCTCAGTCTGGCTGTGAAGCAGCTCCCTGCAATATCTACCAAGTGCACCAGAGGTGGTATTACCTTCGCTGCAGAGAAAAGGCATTTGCACCCTTCTCCAGGCAGGGTCGGAACTGGTGATAAGCCAAATTTCCCTTCAAAATCCCCCTTCAGCTGGAGAGCAGGAGTTGGAGGCGCTGGTCCCAAATGCTGGGAAGAACCAACTCTTTATTTTGACCCCTGATAATTGTGGTCTCCTGGAAATGAGCTGTCTACATGCCTCAGAGTTTTAGCCAGAGCAAGGGCAAAATATTCCGGTGTGACTGCCAGAGACAGAAGTAGATAGGCGTGATCTAAGTTAGGAGTGTATTAAACTTGGACAAAGTAGAGCACCCCACCTCTTTGCTCAGAATTTTCATGAAGTTCAAGCAACTATTTACTATCACAGCCATGCAGCAGGAGCTGACGAGCTATTCGATAAACAAGAGATCCTTCCCGCACATGAAGTCAAAGCAAAAAACCACTTCACGTGCAAGCTAAGCTAGGGCTTGAGGTGGTCCCACGGCGAGAGAGGAGTTCTCAAGGCTTGCATAATTGGATTTTTAATGGCTTTCAAAACTGACTTGATCTGCAAAGCACTCAATAATTGCAGAAGCTTAAGGTGACACTTAGAAAACTGGGTGGAACAAGAACATCAATGAAGCAAACCTTGCTTTGGCCTAATTACAGATTAACAACAGGTAACGCAGACTTGATAATCCTCCAGAATAAATAAACAGGAGAAACAGGCTCTACAAATCAATTTTCCATGCTGGTAAGTGACCTTTCAATGTTGGCATTTGCTAGCACCTGCCTCAATGAGATGGCAGAAGATTGCCCTGCATTGCCCACATCTGAATGAGCAGATCCACCGTAATGCAGTTTAGCCTCACTATTTTCAAGAATAGACAAAATTATTGGCCTTCCTTCTACAGAGGCAGGCTTTTTCACAGGGAAAATCATAGAATCATAGGAAATGGGTCACCTCACTTCCCTGTGAAGGAATATAAATGCAATAAAGCGATGTCACGGAGGACACCTAGAATGCTTGAACTAGCAAAACGAGTTAAGCCAATGCAACCTCTCGTGCAAAATATTTACACTACTGCCAGAGTTAAATGTGCAAGCTATCAGATTGTATCCACACACATGCCTAATTATCCATTACGCATGCAATTACATGATTTTAATGTGCTCTCATAATTACGGCGGCGAATTAGGGGGCATAATTGCACATGCAAATGTGCACGCCTGGCTTTTCCCTTTCCTTTCTTCCCTCAGGATGGTGCGATCACCAAAAAATAAAGGTAAATCAGGGTTAGATTACACTACCTGACCGGTTTTTTTAGGAGTATTTAAAATACCAGTAAGCAACTCTTAAATGTTGAGACGGGCAGCTTCAGCTCGCAGCCTGGAACCAAGCGGGCAACCGAGCAGATGTCTTGAAGATGGTACCAGTTTCCACTGTGAGGATGGTTATCCCAGACCAGCTGTCCCAGCTGATGGTTTACTTTGTGCACCTGATTTCCTGGTTGTTTTTATAAGCTTTGCCTTTGTTTTTTTGTTCCACTTGGTTCTCCGAATGTGATTATAAGCAGCCTATAAAAACCCTGCGATGGGACTGTTTCTCTCTGTCCTGCTGGCAGCTGGATCCCAATCTGCAGCCCTGCTTCTGCGAGATGACCTTTTAAAGTCCTCTCATCTAAAGGTTCCCGTGTTTTGCCTTAATTCTGTTTCATATCCCAGAACAGCGATTTTCCAGATTAAACCTGGGTTACTGGGTGACTCATTTTGTTTATTTGTTCAAAAACGCATCGGCTTTACTCCGCTGCCCTAAAGCTAGGGATGGAAAATAAGGATGAGCAGATTATAATGTAGGATATTTTTATTCCTAGAAGGAGATTATAATACACATTTTTCTGTTGTGCTGCGGCTGAGAGAGATTGGGATGCCGTACGCTGCAAGCTGCAATCGAAAGCGGTCACAAGCTCTGCGCCGTCGGAATTAACTTTCCATCGCTGAGTGGTTTTTGTACCGGCTGCTGTGACAGCTCCGTTCCCTCACTTCACACGGCGTGATGAGCTTCTTGCTGGCCCTGGCTGCCTGGGATTTTTAGAAACGCATATTGAAATCTCATTCTGTGGATTTTTTCAGGTCTGGGAGCTGGAACAATAATAAAAAATTATGTTTAGGGGAAAAAAAAAAATTAACAAAAAAGAAGAAATAGTGCCTGCCTCCATCTGAGGTAAAATACAAGATACATCCTTAAACCCTCCTGGGGAAGCTCTGTTAAATTGCTGCCCTGGTGACTGAGAAGAAAACAAATAGTAACAAAAGCATCTGTTTTTCCCAGTTTGGGGGGTTTGGTGGGATGCTGTGCTCACCCACACTCTCCCAACAAGGCAGCTGCAAAGCTGGAGCTTTGCTTTTGAGAATGGAAGAGGTGACTTTCTGCATCGTGAAGGCTCCTAGGGCAGCAATGATACTTCCACGCTTTCATCTCCCCAGCACGGCTTGAAAGCAGCAAATCATTGTTGTGCTTTAGAAACCAGGGATTTTGGGGGGCCGAGCTACCAGAAATAAAGGGAACGCTTGATGCAACTCTTATTTACCCCGGTTACACCTTGGGACCGGCCAAAAATGTTGCCTGAAGCTTTGGGAAGAACAAAGAAGAGGTTTAATGCTGCCAGCTCCCCCCTGGAGAAATCAGTAAGAAATGCTTCCTTTCAGACATACCCTGATTAGCCAAAAATACATTTCACTTGAACCCTGGGTTACATCACCAGGGCTTCAATAGCGTCTGCTCGTTCTACTTACTGTATCCTGGAAGGTGCTTGGGCTTCGCCCTTCTACAACCGCTGTCCTCTGCGGAAGGAACTACTCGTGATCCGGTGGGTATTTGCTATGAAACGCAAAAAGCATGGTCAAACTGGGGAAAAAAAGTAATAAAAAATATAAGCACACTATAAATTACAAGACAGAAGGGAAGATAGCACTTTCTTTAAACATACAAAGGCCATTTACTACCCCATCGGTACTTTATTTTCTTTCCCCTTTTCCTGCATACAATTCCCTTTTGGGGATCCTTTTAAGTTGCAGCTGTGTGCAACAGCTTTGCGTCCACTAAAACCATGGTTGTGGGTGTCCGTTCTCCAGGACACCACAGCTCTCGTCTCTCAAATGCCTGTGTTTCTTCTCCTTTTGAGTCTCGGAGCATTTTTCCAAAAAACCCCCGACTTTACAGCAACCATAAGGCTGAGCACACACCTTTACATCCGTTGCCGTGCTTCTGATGTCCTTTCTGACAGCAATGTTAGTTGCTTTCCCACTAATTAGAGAATAATAATGGCATAATTACCTTTTTTTTTACCTCCGTAAGCATCTCTTTATGCAGAAAACAGCTGTTCCCATGTGTTGTTGTCTGTGACACAGCGCTCGGGGATGTCCCCATCCTGCCAGAACTCTGGGCTGCTTCTGTTTGAACATTTTAGGGGTGAATGTGCAAACTTTGTTCACTCAGAGGACCTGGTGTGAGTGTTCCTGGAAAGGAGGACATTGCAAACTATTTTGTGGGCTTCAGAGAAGGGTGATGTTACTTTCTGTGAGGTTTTCATATCAGAGCCCCTGAGGAACTTAAAATCCCAGCTGGAGTAGAGTTTATTGCAGAATTGGCTTTAATGATGCTACAGCTGGAGGAAGCAAGTGGTAGGGCAGGAGGATTTGGGGGCACAAGGTGCTCTTGAAAATATTTTGTTATTAGATTTATCAGCGCATTTTCCTGTGTTTCTGTGGCTGCTTGCAACCGGCCTCAGCCCTCGCTGTGTGTTGGATTTTAGTCTCATGAGCAGCAGATTTTTTTTTCCGATCTGCGGAAGTGTCCCCAGCTGGAAGCATCTCAGACTATTTATTGATAAGGTTTGCAAAGGGCCGAGACTTTTTTCCCCCTCCCCGTTGCTGGCAGGAGCAGGCAACCCCGCCTGTACTGCAGGTTCATGCTGGAATAAATAAGTAAATAAGCTGAGAGAGGTTATACTGGAAAACTTATTTAAATCCATTTATTCACTACATTTAAATGTAAGTAAGAGCAAGGAAGAGGGGGGAAAATGGCATCATAAATACAGTGGTTTTGTCATGTTTTTTGTGCATCAGTTGTTTGTTTTACTGCAGAACCTCACCGGGAGCCTGCTGCAAGCTGTCAGGGAATTGCCAGCAATTATTTCTCTGGTATTTGCTTAAATAGCTCTGAGGTTTAACATTGTTTGGTGCCTTCTGAAATGTTCTAGGAAGACAGGACTCAAATCTGTGCTTCTGCCCAGAGAGAAATTTATTTTCCAGAAGATGGGGAGACGATGCCACACCACTCACCCTTGCCAGCAACGGCAGGAGACCTTCTCCAGGAGACACATCACCCACGTCAGGAACATTTTGCAGGTGGGGCTGTATGGTGTCTTGGTGAGATAGCCTGAAAGGAATGAACAGATCTGGAAAAAAAAAAATTAAAAATCAAGGAAAAAAACACCTGTGGAGCATTTATTCCGTTGGTACCCTCAAAGGAGTTTCTTCCTTCCCTCCCCAGAGGTACCTGGGCTATTGGCCTGACAAAAGTGTCCCCACGCTCCTGCTTGGGGAGATCTGAACTTGCTTAGAGACCTCTGGAAAATGTTCTGCGTCGTTTGCAGAGATTGCAGAGACCTTGGGGCAATGCTACAGTTGTAAAGAGGTGCATTCATGCACAAATAGAGCATTTTGGGGAGCTTCTCCATTTGGTCATTGCAGATGGCAATGGCTTTGGATGGGCTGATGTTTTGAGCTGATGCCGAGAGAGAAATCAAAAAGGCTGAAACGGCACTACCATGGGTGTAACACATAAATAACTGTAAATAACTTCCTGAGGTTTTCTTGCTCTCCTAATCAAACTTTTTTGAAATATATAAAATGATGAATTTGGCTGCCACTGCTTTTGCTTAACAGTGGAGGGTAGGAGGGTATGTGCTGGAATGGACCTCTTGCTTTTGCCATAGTTAGACTTTTTTGACATCTTGCCACTATAAATAGAATAGGTACAAATAGATGATTTTAGATCATACAGCTTATTTAATTTAGACTTAGAATATTTAAGCATTTAGACTATTTAAGTTGTAGTGTCAATACAAGTGTGGGCAAGAGAGCTGGATTGCATCGCTCTGAGCAACTGTGTGCAGACAAGCCAGCTATGTAACAGTTTAATTGTGTAATAATTTAATTGCATTGTGTTGTACATTTTACATTTTTGTATTTTTACTTATGAGCGAAGAGAATTAATTTCTGTCCCCACAGCCATAGCCTGCCCGCATCAATATTTTGGAGTATTAACATAAAAAAAACCACCCAAACCATAACTGCACACAGATGTGAGGTTTTGTTGGTGACCCGAGGTCTATGCTTTCTGCAATAAATTAGAGCCAATCCAGAAAGCACATATTTATTACTGTCCTTAGAGCTGCTAGTAGTGCTTCAGTCAATAAAAGATTATAACTCTAAGCCCAAGAAGCTGTTTAAGATCACGACAGATGATTTACTGGGTTAGGAGGGAGGGAAACAATGTCTGGGAGGGAAAACGCTCCGTGAGATGCTCTCGCAGAGGTCTGTTCTACCTGGAGTAACAAGCCTACTGGGAGATTTAGCCTTTATAATTCAAAGCAGATTATTGGCATTCTGTGACATGAACCTCATCGTGAATAAATGAGCTCTGGAAATGGATTCTGTTCAACATGTCTCCGAAAACCAATCGAACGTGAAATTGGTGGTGCTCACAGGACATCTGTGAAAGTCTGGTCGAATCTACGCCGGGATGTCGACCCACAGAATTCACAGCTGACTTCCACGGCTTGCAAGATTCTTAAATTTGGTTGGGGAGCTGAGGTCAATCCAAGATTTCTTCTCTGTCTTCCTACCACAATTCCCCGATCAGCGTTTGTTTTCATAGAATTCACCGTGAACCTGGCAGGGCACACATGATATTTTGGTACAGTCTTGAGACTTAATTTTATTTCTTGAGCTGCTGCTGCATTTGAAATAACTTTCTCTAAACCCAAATAGGTAATTTGACAGGAAATGTTTATTGCTTCCCCTAAAAAATGGTCAAAACCAGTAGAAGTTCTCAGCTTTGCAACGGAACGGAAAAAAAACCCAAAACACCACAAAACTAGGAAAAAATCAACATGTGACATAAAAACATGAATAACTAGAGAATTCCAAAAGAGGTACAAGGTGCACAGCCTGGTCTGGCACCTTCTGCATCCAAAAGCAATTCAAGAAGACAATCCAGCTGCTGGTCAAACTGATCAGATCATGTTGTCCCACCAGTGAAGTTATTTTGGGGCAAGCACCAAGCAGCAGCTTTGATTTACGCAGGTGGGAGACAAGACCTTGATCTGTGCAGCACGCCAAGCCCTAAACTTCCCAAATGCTATGGGAGAAGCCAGTGGCTGTCCTCCTCTCCCACTGTCCAAGGAATATTTTGGCACCAAATATAAGTAGAGATGGATATATAACATAGGTTTGCCCTCAACCGGTTTGGACTTTGCTAACCTACCTGAAATTGCAGGGACAGAAGAGATTGCAGAGTTCCCCTGTGCTCAGCTGTTTCCTTGAAATCCCCACACCCCCACCTAAAAAAAAAAAAAACAACAAAGGAAAAAAGCGCAAACCCACCCTATTTCCAACCCAGCCCTGCATTTGCTGTAGCTGTGCAAAGCTTTCATCGCACTGCAGGAGCCCCTGTGAGGCCAGCTTCTTTCCAAGTTTCTGAACCAGCTGAGAATGAGCCAAGTGAGTTTTACTCCTGTTAACTTCCCTTTGGAACTTTGGATGGCGTCTGGCTCTATCTGGGGAGATGCAAATTGCAGAGGCCAAAATTCTTCACACATCTTGCATGTCCCTGCCTCACCTCCCTTGCTCTGCTGCACTACACTCAATACTCCTGTTCTACCCTTCTTTTTAGTCCTCTGTTCTCCAGCAGAACAGCGTAAAGAAACCAAGTCTTCTCTTTATTCTTCATTTTTTGAAATCTAAGAATCTATATATTGAAATCCTAATGAGTCAGTCATGTAACTCCCTTGGGTTTCTATCATAAATGGCAGCACAAGGCTATGTTTAATTGGGCATCTCATTAAATATCTGAATATAAAAGCTACTGAACAACTCCAGCCCGCTCTGAAGTTGGAGGGGAAAGTCACTGGCAGTGCATGTCGAAAGCAGGTTGTTACACAAACACCTGGAAACAGGTTTAAAAAAATGGCTGGAGCTTTGTCTGAGTGTGCTTTTTTCTTTTTTTTTCTTTTTACGTTATTTTCAAAAAATTAGGATGGCAAAAACTTCAGCATGAGTTTCGTGAAAGCTTGTGAAGAGTTATCAAGGGACTGTCCTTGATCTGATAGATGTGATTTACCCATTATTGCACCTCCTGGTTCAGCTCAGCCAGATGAGGTCCCACATCTCTTCCTAAACACTGATGCTGCTCTTCTGAGCTCCCAAAAGCTAAACTGAATGTGGGGTTGCACCACCTGCTAGGCTTTTCTATGAGGAAGCAAGCAAGGGAGTGTCGATGTGCTGGAGGGTAGAAAGGCTTTACAGAGGGACCTGGACAGACTGGATCAATGGGCCCAGGCCAACTGTATGAAATTCAATAGAGACAAGTGTAGGGTCCTGCATTTCGTTCACAGCAACCCCATGCAGCGCTACAGGCTTGGGGAAGGGTGGCTGGAAGGATGTACGGCGGAAAAGGACCTGGGTGTTCTAATTGACAACCGGCTGAATATGAGCCAGCGTGTGCCCAGGTGGCCAAGAAGGCCAACAGCATCCTGGCTTGTATTAGAAATTTTGTGACCAGCAGAAGAAGGGAGGTGATTGTCCCTCTGTACTCAGCACTGGTGAGGCCGCACCTTGAGTATCGTGTTTTCGTCACCTCAGTATAGGAGAGATATCGAGGTGTTGGAGCGAGTGCAGAGGAGGGCAACAAAGCTGGTGAAGGGCCTGGAGAACAGACCTTATGAGGAGCGATTGAGGGAGCTGGGTCTGTTCAGTTTAACGAAGAGGAGGCTGAGGGGGGCCTTCATCATGCTCTACAATTTCTTGAAATGACCTTGTAGAGAGGTTGGTGCTGGTCTCTTCTCACAGGTCATTAGGGACAGAACCAGGGGGAATGGTTTCAGGTTGCAACAGGGCAAGTTTAGGCTGGACATTAGGAAGAAATTCTTCACAGAAAGAGTGGTCAGACACTGGAACAGACTGCCTGGGGAAGTGGTTGAGTCGCCACCCCTGGATGTGTTCAAGTGTCATTTAGATGTGGTGTTGGGTGATATGGTTTAGGGGTGAACTTGTAGTGTAGGGTCAATGGTTGGACTCGATGATCCCAAGGGTCTTTTCCAACCTGAATTTTTCTATGATTCTATGATTCTATGATTTGGTTCAGAGGCAGAGAATCACTTTGTTTCAATGCTGTGTAAGGGGAAACAGGTTTACAATTATTCTCTGTGAACATTACAGCAACACAGCCTCAAATATTCAGTTTTGGGCGCAAACCATAGACTTCATTTTTCAGAAGAGAATGAAATAAAAACTATCTTCTGGGCCAGATTTCTGATTTTTGTGCAGTTTCCTGAACCTGCTAATTTAACCAGTGAACGAGAAATCACAGAAAATTAACCTGAGTGCCTGGAACAGGGCATTGCCAGCTATCCTGGGAAGCAAAATCTCATCCCAGGCTCCAGAGCCACCTGGCAACATCAGTCCCCCAAAACATCTCTTTTTGTTTTTGCTCCTCAGGGATTTGTATTTCTCAGCATCCCCATGTACCAGTTGCATGCCACAGCTATTAAAGCAAAGTAGCTCTTAAATACTTCAGGTTGGTCTTCTTTTTTGGGAGGTATTTTTTTTGCTTTTCTCTCTTGACTTCGCTCAGAGCTTCAGCTTGTTGACGTGAAATTCTAGGCAGAACTCAAGGGCTCCAGCAAACCCAGACACGTCAATGATTTTAGCCTAAAAGTGCTTGCAACTAAGTGTGGGAGGAGAAGCAGATGAATACTTGAACAGCAAACCAGCTCGGAGAAACCCAGAGCCCTGGGCACCAGCCCGAGTGGTATTTATGGGGATGTCCTCTCACCGAGCCTGAGATCACTAATGGTGCAATCTCACCGCTGCTCGGTTATCCATCATGCATTCTCCTTGCCCTGCCAGTTCACTCACATGTCCCCTCCATGGTTTATGACAGAGGAAGTGGCTCACCATGGGCTGGAAGGAAGAAGTGGCTCTACCTTTTTGTGGAGGAATGAATCCTTGGGTCAGAGCTTCTGGTGATCATGGCTGAAATGTGCTGAGCCACAATCTCCCTGCTGTGCAGCACAGGGGTTTGTAGGATGAAAAAAAAAAGAAGGAAAAAATCCCCACCAGAGTGATTCTGGGAATCAGCAGAGGGAACAGGGAGAGGCAAGGTAAGCATCAGGGAAAAGTTGCCACACAGGGATGTGTTTAAAGGAAGCCCATATCAACTTTTTCCGAAGGGAGTTAAGACACAACTGACATCCCACCAAACCCAGTGAGATAGAGGTGCCTCACTGTCTGCTCCTGAACAGAAGGATTTAGTTTCCTAAATCACATAAAATATATTTCAACATAACTTTTGGGAGAACCCAGGGAAGCTGACGAAATAAATTACTTGTGTTGACTTTAGGACCAATGGGTTCAGCCGGACATTCCCTTTACCTTTTTTATCTGCTTTACTTCTTCATGTTAGGAGGAATGACGGAAAGAACAAGCTCAATTCAAAGAAAATCTGGCATTAGTGCTAGTAAAGATACCTTTGGGATATTCACTGTCACTGCCAGAAGAAACTCCACAGGGACCACAGACTGGTCTGAGCCCATCTAGAAGGGCATAGTGTTCCAGCAGAGGAGAAGCAAAGCCATAGAGAGCACGTTTCTTCTGCTCACAAAGAGGAGGAGACACAACGATTTCTTGTCAGGCTTCCTCAGAGCAGAGCCAAGAGGGAGGACAGGCCTCCCTGGATGAGAGAGAGACCTGAACAGGCTGGAGAGTTGGGCAGAGAGTAACCTCTTAAAATTCAACAAGGACAAGTGTAGGGTCCTGTACCTAGGGAGGAATAACCCTGTGCATCAGTACAGATTGGGGGCTGACCTGCTGGAAACCAGCTCTGAGGAAAAAGACTTGAGAGTCTTGGTGGACAACAGGCTGACTGTGAGCCAGCAGTGTGCCCTCATGGCCAAAAAGGCCAATGGCAACCTGGGGGGCATCAAGAAGAGTGTGGCCAGCAGGTGGAGGGAGGTCATCCTCCCGCTCTGCTCTGCCCTGGTGAAGCCACACCCAGAGTCCTGTATCCAGTTCAAGAAGGACAAGGAACTGCTGTTGAGGGTACAGTGAAGGGCTGTAAAGATGATTAGGAGACAAGAATCACAGAGAATCACTGAATCACAGAATGTTTGCGGTTGGAAGGGACCTCAAAAGATCATCTAGTCCAACACCTGCCAGAGCAGGATCACCTTCAGTAGACCGCACAGGAATGTGTCCAGGTGGGTTTGAAAGTCTCCAGAGCAGGAGACTCCACACCCGCCCTGGGCAGCCTGGGCCAGGGCTCCGGCACCTGCACAGGCAAAAAGTCTTTCCTAATATTTTTATGGAACCTCCTGTGT
>NW_009724803.1:4317-6857 GCF_000703405.1 Apaloderma vittatum | reverse complement strand
CTGCCGGCCAGGGTCAAACCACGACACTCCTCACTGCATCAGTTTCACAGGACAGATGTCATAAGAAGGACTCTTGAAGGACCAACCTGCATTAAACCTCAGGTGATGTCTTTTCACCTCAAACAGAAAGTACCCACAGGTGAGAGGGTCAAAAAATGGCCACAGATCTTTTAGACCTAACTCTATAAACCACCACAGTCCACAGCCCACTGGTGAACGTGGTGTTGGGTGGCCTTGCTCAGGGGTGATGCTTGTCCACTGCTGTCCCCAGTATGACTGAGCTTTAAGCTACTCTAGCGTTGCCGAACTTCCATGCAAGAAATCTATTTCCATGTGAATTTTGAGACAGACTTGCAGCTCTTTCTTCAGTTTCTTTCTCAGGCTGATCACAGAATGACACGTGAGGATGGGTCACACCAGTCTTGCTGCCTGGAGCACAACTAGGTCTCGTATGACACGGTGCAGTGAGGACAAGGCTGAAATAAACTCCCTTCATAATTACAGAATCGCAGAATTGCTGAGGCTGGAAACGACCTCTGAGATCACGTCCAGCCTAGGACTCAACACCTCCACATCGGATAGAAATCACGTCCAGGCTGTGAGTGTTGTCTACCTCCACGGTCAACAAACAAGTCCCAATGGAGAGCATCTAAGGACAGTAAAGGCAAATCATCTGCCTCATTTCTGTCCTAAGTGTCATATTGACATTAGGACCTCGAAGACACGCAGGGAGAACCACTGGAGATGCCCTTGTGCTGAAGGGTCCATGCTCTCTTCACCAATGAAGGACTTTACAGTATGAGGTTGGGCTTTAGGTATGAGTCCCACCTACACTCCTCCAACTACCCTGGTGACAGCAGGAGGGGACAAACAAGTCTAGGTTTCTGTTGTGTATCAGGGTTCACCAAGCTGCTCCCTGAGTGGGGGCCAAACAAAGCTGGGGCGGAGGATGCTAAAAAAGAAGAAGAGAAGACTCCGGGGGCACCTTATCCCTGCCGGCAGTGCCTGAAGGGACCCACAGGGAGGCTGGGGAGGGACTTCTGACAAGAGCGTCCAGCGACAGGACAAGGGGAAATGTATTTAAACTGAAGGAGAAGAGGTTTAGGCTGGATCTTGGGAAGAAATTCTTCAGTGCGAGGGTGAAAAGACTCTGGCCCAGATTGCCCAGAGAGGCTGTGGCTGCCCCCTCCCTGGAGATGTTCAAGGCCGAGTTGGATGAGGCTGTGAGCTACAGCTCAGATGCTTTCAGAGAGATATTAAAGGATCATATTTTAACTTTTTTTCTTTTATTTCTTTTCACTAGGACCTGCTTGAAGGATGAATCAGGTTTTGCAGTGAAGGAGAATGTTGTCTGCCTCATTTGTTGCAGAAAGTGGATGTGTGCCATCAATAACCCAGGGAACTGCAGTCTCGTCGCTGGGCAGCCAGATGCTGCCTTGGAGATCTGGTCCCTGGCTCTCCTCTAGTTAATACTGAAATAAAGAGAATAAATATTCAGATAATCAGGCTTCTGTAACGGGTGCTCCTAAAGTGAGACACATCATCTTCCTCACCGGCAGTAACAACTCACAGAAAAGTTGGGGGGGTCGGCTCATTCTTGCTTGTAAAGAGAAACAGGTTCTCCGAGCACACCAAGATGCTGTAGAAGGTCAAAGCGTTACTTATTAATGCTGCTTTGAGGTGCCCACCTGTTGTGCAGCTCACATCAAACAGACAGCACACAATGCGAGCTCTAGAGAAAAAAATCCCAGGAAGTGGCAAAACTGCTCTGGCCCCCTGGGTGAACGACTGGCAGGAGCAACATGGGTAAAATCATAGAATCAGGGGGAAGGGACCTTGGTAGATCTCTGGCACAACCCTGCACAAAGCTGAATTCAAACCAAGCTGCTCAGGGCTTCGCCCACTCAGGTCTTGAAAACGTCACAGGATGGAGATCATTCAACCCCCCCAGGTAACCTGCCCCCGTGCCTAAACACCTCAGAGCGGGAAGACTTCCTTGATTTCCAGCTGGAAATTCTTGTTTCCATTTACACCTGTTTTTTCTCATTCTCCTGCCATGCACTGCTCTGAAAAGCCTGGCTCCATCTCCTGACTAACCTCCTTGTAGGCTCTCGGGGGCTGCTACCAGTCAGTCCCCAGCCTTGTTAGTCCATCCTGGCTTAGTCCATTGATTTGAGGATGTGGTAGAGAGGGAGAAGTGCTCTGGAAGAGGGAGGGGTGTCTTCCCATCTTGTTCTTGTCATGCAGATGCCCAGCCCTACAAAACTGTCCTGAAGACACTCTCTGCTCCACCTGGCAGACCAAGGGGGGTTGATGACATTGGGTACCACACTCACAAATACACACAGAGATCTGCAGAGCTTCCTGCCCCTTCCGAACAAAAAGGAAGCTGTTAAAGAATCATAGAATCACAGAATCCTTCAGGTTGGAAAAGCCCCCTGGGATCATCGAGTCCAACCACTGACCCGACTCTACAGAGCTCACCCCTAAACCATCTCCCCCAATCCCACATCCCAACGACCTTTAAATCCCTCCAAGAG
>NW_009724803.1:3313-4193 GCF_000703405.1 Apaloderma vittatum | reverse complement strand
AGGAGAAGACACCAGCCCCAACCTCTCCACAGCGTCCTGTCAGGCAGTTGCAGAGAGCGAGGACAGCTCCCCTCAGCCTCCTCTGCTTCAAACTCGACAGCCCCAGCTCCTTCCGTCGCTCTTCCTAAGATTTATTCTCCAGGCCCTTCCCCAGCTCCGTTGCCCAAGAGAGTAGCCCTGGCTCCAGACTTAAATTCCATCTAAAGTCACAAATAAAATTGTTTCATCAACATCTGTGACAGGTGTGACTGACCATGAGTGGTGTCCCTGCCAGGACAGATACACAACCATGCTCTAGGTTTTAATTTAAGGAGCATCGATCAGCTTAACTTCACCCTCCAAACCGAGTAAACCAGAAAAAAACCCAAACAATATCCAGCCTCAGGATAAAAAGTCACCATGGGCGTTGATTGGGTCTAATCTTCATAACCTGTACTATTCAGAGGTATTCTTATATTTCTCTTCTGACTGTTTTTTGTCGGGGTTTTTTTGTTGTTTTTTTTTTAATTAAGATTCATTTCAATAGAAGTCTATCCAACCGCCCCTAAATCAATTCAGTCCCGCCAGCAGCGGGTTTCCAGTAAAGGCTCCTTAGTATTTTTTTGCAGAATGCAGCATCAGTTCCCACACCCCTGACCTTACAACGCTCTGAAAACACAGATCTGAGCTGTGTTTTACCTTCAGGAAACCCTGCTAACACGTTCAGCACATTTCCTACAATGGGCATCATACATACTCCACTAAAGGAGGAAAAACATCCCACCATCCAAATACAGACTGATAAACAAAGTGCGTTGCTTCTTGCTTACAGAGAAGCAGAAATCTACTTCCCTGAACTCTCCGGGGGTCTGGAAGCACAGAAACGAGACTCACCTTTTAT
>NW_009724803.1:0-3299 GCF_000703405.1 Apaloderma vittatum | reverse complement strand
CTGAAATGGTTTTTTTTATGTCAGCCGAGACATTTCTGTTACTCTTGCTGTGTCCTCCAGGCAATCAGGGCTCAATCCTGCAGCCTGCCGAGCTCTAGCACACGCGGTGCCTTGCTGGGACACAAAACACCGCACAAAAAAGTACCATTTTCTCTGAAGTTTCTACAAAGTTTACCACAACCAATTTTTTTTGCATGTAACTATAATCTGCCTTCCAAAGTTCACGTTCTCTTTTCAAAGACTTCTATTTGTAATCAGCCTAAATTTACCATCTAGCATTTCCCACGTTTACTAAGATCTGTTGATGCTTTAGATCCCCAGACCACCACAGACACTTTTCCTTTCTTCTGCGGTGCCATGTATTTCATCATTCCTTTTTCCTCCAAGAAAGGAGGAGATTTAGACTGGAAATTAGGGAAAAAATTTTCACCGAAAGGATTGTCAAGCCCTGACTTGGGCTGCCCAGGAAAACGGTGGAGTCGCCATCCCTGGAGGGATTTAAAAGCCGGGGAGATGTGGTGCTCAGGGACACGGGGCAGTGGTGACCTGGCAGTGCTGGGTTAACACTTGGACTTGATGATCTTAAAGGTCTTTTCCAACTTAAATGATTCTAAACCATTATAAATATGTCCGAGCACATTATACAATTTTATCAGCCATCTCCAAATGACCTATCACGGCCTTAATTCACGGACAACAGTGCTGGGCTGGCTGCCCTACCTGAACCCCTCTATCCCAGCTCCCCTGCCTGCTTATTTCTCTCGTGCTTCTTCTTTAATCCCTTCGGTGCCCATAAATCTCCCACTTTCTTCTCTTGCTCTGTTTTTTTTTTTGCTGGTAGGCACTCAGTCTTCAAATACAAAAAAAATAGAAAAGGCCTTGGCTGGATGTCAAAGCGATCAGCACAATAATACTACGTAAAGCCCAAGGCCCTTACATTTCATCCTCTCTTTCTTGACTCCTGCCCCCAGTTCTGTTCCACCCCTCCAGGCAGCAGCCACACACACACGCACATCCTCAATACCTACTGGTATCCTTTTCTAATAAAGCTTCTCCAAACCACCACCACCGTATTATCAGCCGTCCTGGGACGGATACACAAAGCAAAGCGCAATGAATTAAATTCCTCTCTCCCGTTGCCTCGAAAACCAGCAGCAGAGAAATGCAGATAAGGCAGGACTTGCTCTACCCACTAGATGAGCAGCGCCAACCCACAGGCTCCATGGCCAAGCCCAGCACCAACCACAGACAAAAATAACCCCTCCCAGTTGCCTTTTAATTTTGGGTTTTTTTGCTCTTTACTTTTTTTAATTTTACTTTATTTTTCTATTCGGCATCAGATACTCAAAATCTTTGTCCTGCCTAGGCTAGCTTTTCCGAGGACAGTCGTTCCTCCTTACAGTCCCTAGATGAATACATCTTGCTTTTTTTTCCCCAAAAAGCCTTCTTGCTCTCCTCCTCAGCCAGGGCTGTGCTTCCTTACCTCCATGGGGCTTCACACGTGGAGCACCCGCATCCTGCACTGACCTTCAGACTAACGTCCTCTCTATCATCAACCCCAGAGACTGCGAATACAGCTACTCCGGAAAGCTGGTTGCTTTCTCGAAGGTATTTATAGCATTTACCATCACCCTTCTCTCTTCAGATTTCTGCCTGCTTTTGTCCGTGTACAGAAATTAAACCCTTGGATAGAGCCCAAGGAAAAAAAACGTGTCCTGTTCACCACAGCACACCAGACCGAGCGCCGACGCGGCCGACGCTTGGCTGGGATTCACCAGACACTGCCTCACTGCTTGGAGATGCAGAGACCTCCAACTTTTTTGGTGCTTCCTTTGGGAAAAAAGAAAGGGGACATGACACTCATCTGAGACCTCCGGTTCCCTCCAGCCCCCAACATATTTGGCTTCGCATCAGCCAAGCCAGAAACCAGAAAGGTGGATGCTTTGTAAACCTTACGGACTCCATCACAAAGGTCCACGGCACTTCAAATCCCCTTTCCCTGGTGAAAGCTCAGCCCTTGCTACATCTTTTCAGCCTGAGGTAGGACATGCAGTGGAGATTTCTCTGCCGTGAGTCCGGTAGACTCAGCAGGATAGAGCTGAGTTCTTGAAGTGTTTTGAAAACCTCACAGAACAGGCAAATATTCCAATGCCTGCATTTATGCTTCCATAACATCTGCAAAGTCCAAGCCAGGGCTTGACCTGCAAGGGGTTTGAATCTGGACTGCTGGGAACTTGACCCTGACTTCTAGGGTCTTCTGGCTCCCTATGGGAGAGGAATATCTCTGGGGGCCTCTCCCCCAGGGAAAACCTAAACCCAGCTTCTCACACCAAGATGCCACCTCGTGAACAGGTTTGTGAAGCCCCGCAAGCACCAGGGGAACGCACGCCCCTCGCTCACCGGTGGTGCTCCTGGATCTCTCCCTCCGAGCATCACCCTGTAGCCTGACCTCCAGACACCCAAATCCTCGAGCATCCCTGCTCCAGGGTTCCCTCCTGCCTCCTGAGCATCTCTCTGGGAATCCCAGAAACTCAGGCCTCTCTCCTGAACCCCTCCCTCCAAGCACCCCTCCCTTGAGCATCCTTCCTGCATCACCACCTTCCGAGCAGCCCTGACTCCAACCATCTCTCCCGCATATCTCCCTCCAAGCCCTCTTCTACATCCCAACCCCTCTGCATCCCTTTTCGTATCCCTCCCAAGAATCCTTCCCGCACCCCTTCCCTGAGCACTCTCTGAGGATCCCACTTCCTGAGAACCCCAACCGCATCCCTGCCCCCCTTACTCACAGCTTCTTTCTGTGTCTCAATTCCTGAACATCCCTCCTGCGTTGCGACCCCAAGGATCCCTCCTGCAACCCGACCAGCCAGCATTCCTCCCTCTGAGCATTCATCCTGCACCCCTTCCTCCACGCATCCATCCAGCATCCTGACCCCGAGCATCCTGACCCCTGAGCATCCCTCCCGCACCCCTTTCCCTGCACCCCTCACCTTGAGAACCCCTCCTGCATCCCTTTCCCCAGGACTTCCTCTCTGCACCCCGAGCCCCGAGCATATCTCCCTCTGAGCAGCCTGATCCCCAGCTCCCCCTCCTGCCTCTTCCCTCAGGTAGCTTGATCCCTGAGCACCCCTCCTGCACCCCTCACCCTGAGCATCCTCCCTGCACCCCCCACTCTGAGCACCCCTCCTTCATCCCTCATGCTGAGCATCCTCCTTGTACCCCTTTCCTTGCATCCTCCACTCTGAGCAACCTTTCTGCATCTCTTACCCCGAACATCTCTCCTGTTACTGTCTTCCCTGAGC